>NW_004754922.1:635678-648685 GCF_000188695.1 Salpingoeca rosetta | reverse complement strand
ACACACACACACACACACACACACACACACACACACACACACACACACACACACACACACACACACACACACACACACACACACACACACACACACACACGTATGCACGTACCGTTTGCCGTGCCGCGGGCTGCGCCGCAGCTGGAGTTGAACGGCCCCTCTGCGCTGGTGTTGACGCCTGCACCGGCCGCCCACCACACGAGCAGGAACACCGACATGATCTTCATTGACGGCTGTTGTCGTGTCACAGCGACCCATCGCACGATCACGTGCACGTGTGAGAAAAGGGCGTGCAGTGCATAAACACGTTCAGCAACGCACACACACACACACACACACACACACACACACACACACACACACACACACACACACACACACACACACACACAAAGTAGCGAGTGTACCTGTGCGAGGTCTGGGCTAAAGCGGGCGATGAGGATGAGGATGAAGCAGATGGCGGCTGATGCAGCGCCGACAGCGACGGCGAAACCGTTGCGGTCCGAACAGTCGTCAACAGCACTACACACATCCGCAGACACAGACTGTACAAGGAAGGAGGAGGGGGGAAGAGGGACAATGAGGGTGTGAGAGGAAGGGATGAGGGTACTTGGCTGTTCACAACACCAAACAGTTGCAGCAGCGTTTTCATACACTTGTTGACAACACAAGGCTCACGCATGACACATACACGCATTCATGCACACACACACACATACACACACGCATGACACACACACACACACACACACACACACACACACACACACACACACACACACACACACACACACACACACACACACACACACACGTGTCACTGGCCACCACACCATCTCGACGAGGGAGGTGAAGAGGAGGATGAGGAGGGAGGTGTTGATGGCGACGACGGTGGCGCGGACCTTGGCCACGGCGTGCGGCAGCGCTGTTGCCGCATACACCATGGCCGCAAGAAAGGCAATCCACGTGAAGATGTAGCCGTTGCCGGTAAAGGGGAAGGGCCCCTCCGTGCTCGTGTTGAACGCGGCGCCAAACGCCCACAGCACAACCAACACCAGTGACAACACCACGTCAAACTATGGAAAGGATAATACACACGCACACACACATGCGCGTGTAAAGGAAAGGGGTGGTGTGAGTCTGCATAGGGGAAGCTGGGGCCAACTGCAAAGCATGCGCAAACGCCACAATCGAAAAACACGACACCCATTGCAAAGCTAGTGTAATGTAACTCCAAGCAGGAAGAGGATGGCTTCAAACGTTCATACACAAACACACACACACACACACACACACACACATACACACACACACATACACACACACACACACAGCGCACCGTGTCGCGGAGATGAAAGTGCTGGAAGATAAAGGCGAGGCGAACAAAGCAGAAGAAGGCCGATATGACACCGACAGCAATAGCCCATGCGACGTATGGATCATCACACGAATCTGACGTGTCGCAACTGCAGCGCAAGAGAAGAATAAAAGCGTCTCTGTGAGTGGCATGGGCACAGAGCACACACAACAGACGCGAACAAGCCCCGACACACAACACACGCACACACACACACGCACACACACACACAACACACTCGCAAACACACGCACGCAAGGAACGTACAAGTCTGCGGCTGTGGCAAACTCGATGACCGAGGCGATGAGGCAGATGAGCAAGCTGCCGCTCACACGGCGGCGCAGCTCCGGCTGCTCTTCAATGTCCTCAGATGCACCGGCATGGTTGTGCTCTTCGCGCGCCATCCTCGCGTTTCCTCTGCGCGTTTGTGCTTTGTATCCTTGGCTGTGCTGTGGTTGTGAAATACCGCTTATACTTCTGTCTCACAACTTGCCGCTGCTGCTGCTGCTGCTGTGTACTTGCTGGATGAAAATGGAAGGTCACATCACTCACACACGCACACACATGCACCACCGGCTGTGAGAAAGCCGTCACATCACAACATCCGTCACATCAATCTCGCCACCACCGTTGATCAAACAACCAGCAGCTTCTGTCTCCTGCATTGCCCCGTTCCTCATGTGCACCGAACGCATGCACATGTGAGTGCCCCTGCTTCTCCTCCATCACCCGCTCAATTTAGCATGAGCGTGCGCAAGCAAGCAACCACGTGGGGAAGGCGTGAGTGGTTAGCGCTGTGTCGCGACAACGACCAATGCTTGCTTCTTGCTTGTTGCTTGCTTGTCAGCGGGATCCGCGAGTACCGAAAATTATATGAAGATGTATGTCAATTATCCACAAGCGCATCCGACACCAAACAAACAAACGAACGAATATGGCGACACGACAACCGCAACAGAAACAGCAGCCGCCGCGCCGCCCGCGGTCAAGGGTGGAGCGTGTGACATGCCCTGTCCACAAGCACGCTCCCGTTGTGGAGGACTACAGAGCAGGCGACATGGTCTGCAGTGAATGCGGACTCGTCGTTGGAGACAGGTATGTATGATCGTGAGTGTGTGTGTGTGAATGTGTGAACGTAATGTGCGTGTGTGACTGTGTGTGTGTGAATGTGAATGCGTGACTGTGCACGTATGTGTGAATGTGTGAACGTATATGTGTGTGTGTGTGTGGCTGTGCGTGTTGTGTTGTATTGTGTTGTGTGTGTGTGTTGTGTGTTGTGTGTTGTGTGTGCTTTTGTGCATGACTTTGCCGCCTTGAGCTGGTGCGGTGAGATCATCCGTCCGCCGTTGTGGGTTGTCGTGGCTGTTCAAGGTGGAAGTCGGGGAAAGAGAACAAGTGCCAAACATAGAACTGGGAGCGTGGTTGGTGCGTCGTGCCAACCGCGTGCACATGCATGCAGAGACACTCGCTCGCCCTGATTGCTGTGTGCAACAATGCTGTGTGAAACTGCAGGGTGGTTGATGTGGGTTCAGAGTGGCGTTCATTTGGAAACAGCGACAAGAAGAAAGACAACAAAGACCGCAGCCGTGTCGGTTTGGAAGAAGATGTCCTGCTGGAAGGCGATCAGGGCCTCACCATCTCCGCCATTCCAAACTGCCCAAATGGTATTCGGAGTGACAAAGAAAAGAGTGACACGGGGGAGGAAGCGGGAGGGGATGACACAGCCCATCGTGCATGTGCTGGTTATGTCAATCGTGCATGTGCTGGTTGTGTACTTCTTGAGCCCGTGCCCCAGGCTTCTGATCACAACACAGCAACACACTCGCACTCATGCACAACCTTCGCCTCACATGCACACACACACACACTCGTGCACTCCCATGCACACGCTTCACTCACGCATGCTCTTCTGACCTACTTTTTTTCTCTCTTCTTGACGTGCGCTTGTGCAGCTGACGTGCCGTGGATGCGATGGCAAAGCCGCATGGGGGTAATGCTTTCTGCAAAGCAGTCGCCATTGTGACGTGCGCTTTGTTCAGTGAGAACACTGGCGTGCATTGCATCCCAACACAGCACCACGCATGGTCTCGAGCTGTTCCACCGCAGCTCACGTTGGTTTTGCTTGGTCACGTTCGCCCTGTTGTCACGGCTGTTGTCGCTGTTGTATGTTCAACAGCCGAGCGGGTCCACGCGCACGCTCAAGAGCGTCTATGGAAAGATTGCCAACCTCGCATCCAAGCTCAGCTTGACAGACCAAGTCGTGGTGAGCACTTTTGTTCTTGTGTGTGTGTGTGTGTGTGTGTGTGTGTGTGTGTGTGTGTGTGTGTGTCTTCGTCTTTGTTCGTCTGTGTATGTGTTCGTCTGTGTTTGTCTGTGTGTGTGTGTGTCTTCGTCTTTCTGTATCTGCGTGTATCTGTATCTGTCAGGCTGTCTGTTTATTTGCGCGTCCACCTTTCCGCCTGCCTGCCTTCCCGCCTGCCTGTCTTCCCGCCTGCCTTTCTACCTGCCCGTGTCTGCGTGTGCATGGCAGCCTGATAGCGGCGACTGCCACGTTCCGTCTCATCTCACCCGTGATCCTCCACAACCATAGACGACAGCCAAGGCCATCTTCAAGGAGGTGGAGGAGACGGGCGCTGTCAAGACGCGCAGCCACGATTCGTGCGCCGCCGCCTCCGTCTACATTGCCTGCCGCAACCTCGGCGTCTCCCGCCCATACAAAGGTGCGTTGCAACGCTCCAAGCGTACACGCACACACACGCACACACGTAGGCATATGCTCCTTGTCGTGCACTTTCGTGCAATGCACTGTTGTCGTGTCTTCCTGCCTCACAAACCACCTCCGCTCCCGCCCCCCTTGTCGATCGTTTTCAATCTCCTCTCCCCCTCCTCCTCCCGTTCTTCTTCTCTCCCTTCCCCACTTGCCCGTGCGGTGCAGAAATCTGTCGCGCTGCCGACAAGACGCCAAAGGAGATTGGACGCGTGTACAGGAAGATTAGAAGCGCAATTAAGACCGCCGTCAAGTCAAGCAACCCGGCAGAGAACCTTGTGCGTTGTTTGTTTGTTTGTTTGTTTGTTTGTTTGTTTGTTTGTTTGTTTGTTTGTGCGTTTGTTTGTTTGTGCGTTTGTTTGTTTGTGCGTTTGTGCGTTGTGTGTCTGTCTGTCTGTCTGTGTCTGTCTGTGTGTCTGTCTGTGTGTCTGTCTGTCCATCCGTCTGTGGTGTACTGTGAGTCGTCGTCCTGCTCTCACCGTTACACACACACAAACACTCACATGCGTGCACGCTCTATCATCTCTCGTGCGATGATTGCGTTATGAATCCACCTCATCTCTTCCCCCCTCCAATCCTCGCCACCATCGCCATGATCGCCATTACCAGGGACGCTATATCTCGCGCTTGGGCCTCGAATTTGTCGTCCGCAAGGCCGCCACATACATCTTGGAGATTGGCGGGAAGCTCAGTACGTACACGCACCACGCACAACGCACAACTCGCTTTGCTTTGCCATATGTCAGCAACCAGCGTAGTCCTAGTGAACATGCTGGCCCACCCCCCTGGTGCTCAGGCGCAACATTCCCACTCTCCCATCCTCGTCCACACCTTCCAACCTTCCACTCACTCACACTCACTCCAACCTACGGCCACCACCACAATCCACCACCACCACCACCACCATCAGGTGTGCTTGAGGGCCGTCAGCCAACAACAAAAGCGGCCGCTGCTCTTCTCCTTGCCATCAACGCCCTCGGCTTTAGCGCAGAGGCCCCGCTCCCAGGTAACGGCAACGCCAATGTGCACGTGGTGTGTCTGTGTATGTGTGTGTGTGTGTGTGTGTGTGTCTGTGTCTGTGTTTATTTACCTGTGTCCCTGGTACAGGTGTGGTTGTTTGCCCGCTTTCTCAGGCAGCAGTGTTCTTTGTACATCATCAGTGCACTCACGACACACACACACACACATCGCTCTACTAGCTGTTTCCCGCGCGACGGCGGTGAGCGAGAGCGCAATCAAGGACGCATACAAGGAGCTGTATCCCTTCCGCCAATATCTCTTTCCAGCAGAGCTCAAGTCAAAAGTCAAGTCAGTTGTGCTGTTCTGTGTTGTATGAGGTTATGTTGCGCTCTTCTGTGTCGTGAATCGTGTTGCTGTGTCACCCATCGACTTGCCTTTGACAACGCCAAGTCCTGCGATACATCTCTCCTGTTGCTTTTTCTTCCACGTTGGCCTCTTCATCTCTCACCGCGTGCTGTACTATGTCGTGTTCTGATGCTGCAGCTTCGCTGACTGTCCAAACTTTGGACCGGGCGCTAACGAAGAAACAGGCAGACGACAGGTGTGGCTTGGTGCTTCCTCCTTGACCTTCCTGACTTCCTGTTGCGTGTCCACGTGTCCGCCTGCCCTGCTTAAGTTTCATCTTCGGTTCTGCTTTGTCTTCCTTTCACGTTGCTCACAATGTGCGGTCTTCAACACCACCACCTTTGCCCCGCCTCCCCTTGCCTCACCTGATGCTCAGATCACCAAGCTTCAGCTTCAGCCCACGATTGTGGAAACACAGGCCACGGCTGCTGCCAACAAATACGAACAGGCGATGGCAGCATCGTGATGTTGTCGTGCTGTGTTGCATTCTCCCCTTTGCTCTGCCCATCTTGTCACGTGCTCAGTGTCACACTACCCCACGCGTGATTCAATCACGCTTTGCTTCAAATGTTGTAATGTAATCGATTGCTTTCCACCTTTCGTGTCAGCTGTTCAAGATTAAAACATTCAGTTTGGCTGTACATCCCCAGACAAAGACCGCCGCACACACTTGACCAGTGTTCACATCCGATTGTTGTATTTGCCAACATGGCACGCGTACGCGAAGAAACAACAAGAGTGCGCAAAACGAGCACAACATGCAGCGTGGCATGCCCTCAAACGAGAGCAACGCGCAAAGAGTAATCAACGTTTTCTGGCCTGAAATTAGAACAAACATACACGTCATGCAAACACACACGCGAAACACTCACGCCACATCAAAAAACCTGCAGTGCATTCACAGTCATATGTCGCCCTTATGCGAGCGCTTAAACCCCCCTCCCACCAAAAAAAAAAAAATCAACAAAGAACAAACACTCAACGACAAACAACGTTGTTCCCATGCCTCGATCATGCAAACGATGTGGACCACTACTTTGTTCCAACAACAACAACAACAACGACAACAACAACAACAACTTCGTTCAACTTCGACGTGTTCGTTCCGAGAATCCAACCCGCCCGTCCTTCAATTCCTCGCGTCTGTCCTCCTCGCGCTATCTCCCCCTCTTGCTCTCGCTCTCACTTGCCTGCAACCAATTCACTTCCCTCTGCGTCAGCATGCAACCCAATGCACAATCATCGACCAAAGCCACCACAGCCACAACCGGCGCCACAAACGCAACGCCTACACGTATGTGCCGCCATCAAGATCAACAATCGCCTTTGTGGCGTCACTTCCCCGAACCGAGCGCCGCCTCATATCCTCAGACATGCGGCTGTCGCGACCCTGCTGCTGCTCCTCCTGCCCCTGCTGCTGTTGCTGTTGCTGTTGCTGTTGGAGCGGGCTGTGTGCTGAGAGGCGAACGGAGCGCACTGCACGCCCCGTCGACGGCCGGGCAAGTCGGCCGCCCACTTCGGGCGTCGCCGTCATCGGCGCCGTTGGGCTCGTCGCACCCGTGTCATCCATGGTGGCGCTGGCGGGCAGGGAGCCGCGCCTGAGCTCGCCGTCGCCGTAGCTGTTCAGCTCCATCTGCAGAGACGACGACGACCCGTCAGAGCCAACCCCGCGCTGCCTGGCCAGCTCGCGTCGCAGGTGCTGTGCAAACATGCCCCCAGGTGGCGTGGACAGCCTGCCCCGGTGCGTGCGTACGCTCGCTTGCTGCAGTGACGACGCCGACAATGACGCCGATTTCAGCGCACCGCCATCACTCGCACGGCGGGCCGGGGAGCCGCCCCTCACACTGCCTTCCATCGAAGCCATTGCGTTCGGTTGCAGTGGCGCCGGGTCCACCACAAGCGGGCGGCGGCGCGTCACCAGTTCCCTTGGCGGGGGCGCCGGCGACCACTGCAACTTCTGCTTGCTCTCCTGCTGCTGTTGTTGTTGTTGCTGTTGTTGCTGCTGCTGCTGCTGTGCACCACCAGCGACCACGTGTGCTGGCTCCACCAGCGTTGCGTCGGGCCCCTGCTGCTGCAGCAGCTCGTCCAGGCGCCGCGGGTCCTCGCCCGTCGCCGCGTCCTCGTAGTCGCTCATGCTGCCGCGCGGCGTCTCCTGTTGCCGCAGCGGGCTGAACCCGACGCTGGATGACGCAGATAGCTGCGACCCGCGTGGTGAACGCACGTGGTGCGGCTGAGGTGCCATTGCTTCTCCTTCTCCTTCACCTGCTTCCTCTTGAAGGTGGTAGCGGTGCGGGTGTGCGTGCGCCGGCAGCTGCGGTGACATGGCGGGTGACTGCTGTGCAGACGTGAACACGCGCGGAGACGGCGGGGCTGAAGACGATGACACTGATGGTGTCGGGGCCTTTGCCGGGGACACCGACGCTCGCGGGCTCGCTGCCAGCTGCAGAATGCTGTCCAGCGTGTTGACGGTTTGCTCCCACTCGGTCTTGCTCACCCGACGGCCGTTGTCCTGCGCAAACGGCAGCACGCCGCCACTCGCAGATGCACGAGACAAGCTGCCCCCTCTGCCAGCCGCGCCCTGCTGCTGCTGCTGCTGCTGATCAATGTCACCTGCCAGCGGCGATGGCTTTGCAGGCGTCACCCCGGTGCTGCTGCGCGTGCTGCTCTGTCTTACGCGCATGGGAGACGCATCCGCAGAGCTCACGTTGCTGTCTGCCATGCCGCTGCTGTTGCCTGCACGCAACGACGTGCCAGGCGTGTTTGGCGGCGTCTGCGACGGCGAGCTGAGCGGCGATGCGCGGTGAACGAGGCTGGACCGCGCCCACGACGCTCGCCGGCTGCCGTGCTTGGACGTCTCCGGCTGGATGATGTTGTCGTACGGTGGCGACACGGGTCGCGATGTGGGCGGTCGCGGTGAGCGTTGGCGCGGTGACACAGCCGGCGACGTCACAACAGAGCTGAGCGGCGAGCGCGTCGACAAACGCATCGACTGGGAGCGCAGCTTGTTTGGCTCGCCCGTGCTGTTTGTCGGTGTGGACTGGCTGCGGGCCCTAAACACGTCCTCATCTGCGCACGTGACCGTGATGGGCAGTTCACCCAAGCTATCCTCCTCCTGCTCATGCAGGTCACGCTGTTGTTGTTGCTGCTGCTGTTGCTGCTGTTGCTGCGGCTGGGGCGCTGGCGCTGCTGCTGTGACCGCCGCTGCGTGGCGGTGGTCGTCGGCGCCGAGTGGTGACGGTGGGCGGTGGAGAGGCGAGCCGCCGCCAAGGGTGGTGGCCAGGCCAAGGTCCGACTGGGACGAGGAGAGTGAGGACGACTTCTTCTTCCCCTTCTTGGGCGACTTGGACGAGTCACACCGCCGCCCAAACCGCAGGCGGAACGACCCGTGCCGCACCTTGCGCCGGGGCTGCCCGTCGCTGGCGCTGCGCTGGATGCTGCCGTCGCCCTCGTCCTGCCACACGTCACCACCACCACTGCCGGCCTCCGCGCCACCGTGCCCAATGGAGTGCGGCGATGGCGGCTGCCCCTGCTGCCCAGGGCTCACCATGCGCGGAATGGTGCTGGCGCTCGCGTACGCCGCGCGCCCGTGCATGCGGCGGCCCGAGTCGTGCTCCCTGCTGTTTGGCCTGCTGCCACCAAGGCCCTCCCTGCTCTGCGGGCGGCTCTCAGACCCGCTCGTGTCGCGGCTGCGGGACATGTGCACGCTCTCAGAGCGCCGGAGGGAGCTTGGCGGCGTGCGGCCGTGCATGCTGCCCGGAGGCGATGTCGGCGGCGTCGGGGTCAGCCGCACGTTGGACTTTGGCCGGCGGTTCAGAAAGTCAAACCGCGAGTGGGAACGCTCCTTCACAAGCCCAGGGCTGGCGCTGCCCTTGTCGCCGCCCTTGTTCTTCTTCTCCTTGCGGCTGCTGCGCTTGAACGACGAGCGCACCTTGCTGGTGAACCTGCGGAACGACCCTGGGCTGCGCGTGCTGCGCTTCTTCTTGGTCACCTCCATCACCTGCATGTGCAGCGTCTGCCCAATCTTGCTGCGAATCAGCCGGCCGACCCGCTGGTGGCTCCACGAAGACACGTCTGCACCGTTGATCTTGAGAATGGCCGTGCCAGGGCGCAGCCCGGCCTCCTCGCCGCATCCGCCCTTGTCCACGCTGATGATCATGTGCTTGCATCCGTACTTGGTGCCGTTGCGAAGCGTGAACCCCAGCCCGCGGTCCTTGCTGTAGTGCACGGCAATGTCAAATGGGGCGTTCCGGCGCGGCGTCTCTGGCGTGGTGGCCTCGGGCGGCTTGAGCGAGCTGCCCTGTGACGACGACACTGCCGCCGTTGCTGCTGGCGTCGTCGCCTTGGTTGGTGTTGTTGTTGTTGTTGTTGTTGTTGTGGACGATGATGTAGCAGCAGCAGCAGCTGGAGCAGCAAAATCGCGATCATCGCGAGCGCGGGGAGGGGTGCCCTGGCTGAGTGAGGCGAGGGCGGTGTCCACGCTTGAGTGGCGGCGAACAGCGTCGTTGTCACTCGCCTGCATGACGCGCGCCCGTGATCGCGGCTCCTCCCGCGACTTGGGCCGGTGGTGCAGCAGCGACCCGCTCTTGTCCAGTGGGCCCGTGCGCCGCTGCTGCTGTTGCTGCTGCTGGTGCTCCAAGTCAAGCTGCAGCTGTATGTCTGGGGAGTGCACGTTGGTGAGGGAGGGCCGTGAGCGCAGGCTCGGGGCATGGCTCGGCGTGTTGCTGCTGCTTGCACTGCTGCCGCTGCCGTCACCAGACTGCGTGCGCTGTTGGCTGTACTCGTGACGCAGGGAGCTGCTGCGTGTGGACGCAGAGCGGTGCGCGCGAACATCCCGCGTCGCCGTGGCGTCGCCCTCACCATCGTCATCATAATGGTGACGGTGGTGACGATGGTGCTGGCGCTGGCCACGCATCGACCCATCGCGCGACGCCTGCCCGCTGCCAACTTCAACAACGACAGCAGCAGCAGCAGCGTCGGCGTCATCGCCCAGGCCCTCCTCCTCGGGAATGGCCTCGCTGCTCGACATGATGCTCGTGTCTCCAGAGGCCAGTGTTGCGCGCGGCCCACGAGCCAACAGTGCTGCCTGCTCCTCCCGGCCGCCGGCGCTGGTGCTGGTGCTGGTGGTGCCGGCAGCGGTGGCGGCGGTGTCGCCCTGCTGCAAAGACGACTTGCGCTGCGACTGTGGTGATGAGAGCGGCGACGGAAACTGAAACTGCACATCCTGGCGCGGGGTGCACGGAAGGGAGCGCGCCTTGAGCCGGGCTGCAGAATCGTGTGTTAGCGACATGCGACGCACATCGTGGCGGGCCTGGCGCATGGTCACCTCATCCTTTGTCAGGTACCGTCCGTGGTGCGACTTGCTCCCCGCCTGCCCTGGCTGCTGCTGCGGCTGCTGCACGCGGGATGAAGATGACGATGGCGATGCTGGTGCGGCGCTGCCGCTGCTGTCCTTACCGAGTGTCAGCATGAGACCATCGTCAGACTCGAGCGGGCTGGACGGAGGCTGGCTGTCATCACGGACGTGCTGCGCCTGCGATTTCACACGCGCGCTCGACTGCCGCCACGACACATCATCACCATCGCGCCCGTCGCCCTTCTGCTGCTGTTGCTGTTGCTCTTCATCCACTTCGCGCTGCTCGGCCCCAACGCTGCTGCCTGCATCGCGCTGCTTGCTGCCCTGCATGTGTTCTTGTGCGTCCTTGGCGTCACCGGCACTGGCACCGCCGCCATCGCGCTGCAACACCTCGTCATCCGTAGCGGGCGAGTCGAGTTTGCGCGGGGCGGTGTCGCTGTCCATGGTCGATGCCGTGCTGCCACGCGGCGGTCCGGCAAACGAGTCCTTCTTTGAGGACGCCGGTTCCGACGATGACACACTCATGCTGTCGCCAGCGAGGTGCGGGTTGAAGAACACGCGGGACCCGCGGCGCCGGAACGACCCGCCAAGATCTGGGTATTGATTGAGGGACGATGGGGTGGGGTGCACGAGTGAAATGTGCGTGAGAGCGGGCGAGTGTGTGTGTGTGTGTGTGTGTGTGTGTGTGTGTGTGTGTGAGTATGTGTGTGTGAATGTGTGTGTGTGTGTGTGAACGTGTGTGCGAGTGTATGCGCGAGTGCATGTGAATGCGCATGTGTTTCCAACCACATACTACCATCGCCATCAATGAGCTCATACCTGGAGAGCCCGGGCGCGGCGTGTTTGGCGATGAGTGTGGGTTGACGCAGACAAACTTGCCGAAAAACGGGTCAGAGTGCACACTGTCTGTTCCCTCGCTCTCCTCGTCCTCCGACGATGACGATGACAACTGGTGCGAATACCTGCAATGGAGAACGGGGTGTGAGGACAATGTGCTTCATGTGTGGGACATTGTGCCTGTGATTGTGTATGACTCTTGTGTGTGTGTGTGTGTGTGTGTGTGTGTGTGTGTGTGTGTGTGTGATTGTGTATGACTTTTGTGTGTGTTTGAACAGCTACACACCTGTCTGTGCGATCGTCAAAGTAGCTCGTGTCGTAATCATCGTCCAGGGTCGGCTTGAAGTTCGCTTTTGCCAACAGGAGATTGTCCCAGTCAATTGGGCCCTGACACATGTTCATGCACGTGTTGTCATACGTCACGTGAATCGAATTTGAGCGAGCGGCGACAGCGCAGTGTGGCCCACAAGTACGAGAACACAGACACACACAGACACACGTTGACGACTCCACACACACACACACACACACACACACACACACACACACAGCCATGTTACATGCGCGCACACACGTACACACTCACACACACACACACATCGGCGCACACGTGAGCGCACCTCTGTGCCGTCATCGTCTTCAAGCGTGGCGTCGAAGAATGAGTGCTCCTTCACGTAATACGCGCCAGGCATCACCTCCTCCCACGACGCAATGTGCGATGGTGGCGGCGGCGTTCCAAGACGACCTATTTTGAGTATAATTAAGTGTGGGTGTGTGTTTGTGTTTGTGCGATTTGTGTTAGCATGGTGAGCGAAAGGGAGCACACGTCGAGAACATTCAAGGTGTGCCAACTCACGCAACACCTTAGGACGCATCAGCCACGATAGCAATGTAGAGGGTGACAGTGACATACGTTCGGGGTTCTTCTCGAGAAGGAGGGAGATGAGGTCTTTTGCATCGGGCGTCAGGCCAAACTCCTCATCATCGTCCGGCAGCTGTGGTGTGTGTGTGTGTGTGTGTGTGTGTGTGTGTGTGTGTGTGTGTGTGTGTGTGTGTGGTGTGTGTGTCCGAATGCGTGTGCGATCTCAATCTGTCCTCGAAGAGAAAAATATGGGGTTCAGTGTATTTTTATAATTATTTACATAGTTGGTGTTGTCGAGAGGCTCTAGAGGGGTCTACTTCCCAGTGCTTTCTTGTGTTATCACATCGACAAGACACACATAACATACAATATGTATCAGCAAGTTAGATATACGATACGGCGTGCCTCGCTACCGAGAAGCCTACCAGCCACCCACTTGCGTAGCATTCAGAGTAGTAAGGGAAAG
>NW_004754922.1:632596-635554 GCF_000188695.1 Salpingoeca rosetta | reverse complement strand
TGTGTGTGTGTGTGTGTGTGTGTGCGCGTGCGTGCGTGTGTGTGTGTGCGTGTGTGTGTGCGTGTGCAGCGGAAACACAGGTGATGAGGGAGCATGTGAGAGGGATCGTGCAAAGGTGAGATGGGCGAGGTGCGACCGGCAGCGAGCGACAAGAGGTGTGTTGATGTGTCCATCAAGCAGAACAACGCTCGGCTCAATCGATACACAGACATCATAACATTCCACACACACACACACACACACACACACACACACACACACACACACACACACACACACACACACGCACGCACCATGAGGGGCTGGTTGACGGTGTTGTTGAAAATGTCCTGCACAGAGTCTGCGTGGAAGGGCGGAATGCCCATGACCATCTCAAACAGAATCACGCCCATTGACCACCAGTCCACGGGCTGCCCGTAGCCCTGCCCGAGAATCACCTCGGGCGCAATGTAGTCTGGGGTGCCCAGCACCTGCGAGTCCTTGAACGTCGCCATCGGGGTGGTGACGAGCGGCGAGTCCTCTGCAAACAGCGTCGTCTGCGTCATGAGCCCAATCTTGCTGAGCCCAAAGTCCGTGAGCTTGATGTGGCCGTCGGCGCCGATGATGATGTTGTCGGGCTTCAGGTCGCGGTGCACAATGCCAAAGTCGTGGATGTACTCAATCGCCAGCACCTGGCACAGCACGCGGTGGTGAGCGTGGTGAGCGTGAGCGGGAATGTTCGGAAGGACGTTATAGCAACAGTGATGATGATGACGATAATGTGGTTTGAGTTGGGGGCTTGGTTGGGGTTGGCAGTCAGTGAGGCGAGAGGTGGAGCAAATACACACAAAGTGAACAGCTTAAGTGAAATCAGGCAACAAGCAAGGCCGCTATGACCAAGAGCAAGGGCAAGGGAAGCAAGCCTCCTGTGACGATCGCTCAACCACTCACGGTTTCGGCAAAGTAGCGGCGCGCCTCACGCAGGGTGAGGGTGTTGAGGTTCTTGATAAGGGCAGCAAGGTCGCCGCCGGGGGCATATTCCATCACCAGATACAGCGAGTCCTGCAGGCGTAACGTGGTGGTGGTGGTTGCGGGGGAAAGGTGGTGTTGACGAAGGTGGTGAGCAGGGAAGATTCGGTTGTTTGTTTTGAGGGAGAGATTGAGTGTTGGAACCATCAGCAACACTTCGACAACAATCCACGGACCAAAACAAGCTGCAAGACGAAAAACACAGCCACACGCAGCCACATGCAGCCATGTGCACAGGTGCAAGAATGAACAAGGCAGCGACCTACACACCCTTGTGCTGAAGGAGCAGAGGAGGTTGATGACAAACGGGTTTTGTGCAAACTGCAGAATGTCGCGCTCGGCCATGACCTGGTTGACCACGTTCTTGTTCACGACGCTCTGCTTGTTCAGCACCTTGATGGCCACCTTCTCGTCCGTAATCTTGTGCGTCGCCAGCCACACCGCCCCATACGCGCCCGCACTCAGCTGCGAGTGGAACTTGAAGTCGTGTCGCGTGGGCTGTTGCGCAGTGCAGATGTATGGGAGTGTGTGTTCGTGTGTGTTCGTGTGTGAGCGTGTGTGTGCATGTGCATGCATGTTATGTGTTAGTGTTGTGTGCATGTGTGCGCGCGCGCGGTTGGGCAGTATTCGCGCGTTGTTTTGCCCTGGTTGCAAACCGCAGCACCACAATACACACACACACATGCAACAATGAAACACAGAGCGGCTTGCGCACACGGCAGTATGCAGCCATGTACCCCAAGCCATCACCATCACCTCTCACCTCGGGCGTTTCTGCGAGAAACTGGACCAGCGCTGTCTGGTCGGGCTCGTACTTGCTGGCAGCATCAACCTGTGCAGCGGCAACGCATGAGGTATATTAGCCATGCTTGTGTGGGGTGACACGGCACGAAACAACAACACTCTAAATCACACGCGCAACAACGCGCAACAACGCGCATAACGACTGCAACTAACCACACGATCACACGACCACAACCAACCACGGCAACCCCCTTGGTTGCGCCTAAACGCACCTGATCAGCATCAGACTCGGGCCCAAAGTGTGTTGTGAGCTTGGAGAGGATGTATGTTGGCATGTGGTGCTTTCCCTCCGCCACAAGCTGCTTCATGCGGTCCTGCGCCTCGTCCCGCGTAAAGTCTGCACAAACACACACGCACACAGACGAACGATCAAGGTCAATAAGCATGCGTGCAGGTGCACGCGCTCACGTGCACAGCAACACAGCCACACAGCCACACAGCCACACAACCACACAAACACACCCGCAGACACATGCACACATGCACGCACACACAAAGGCCACCATCCACCACTACACAGCAAACACCTCACCGAGGTTGACGGGGTCTGGGGTGAAGGCAAGGCACTCAAGAAGGCGAGCGGGGCGAGCAATAATCTGCAGCAGCTCCCGTATCCGTTCGCGCGACAGCACGTCCGGTATCGACTTCTGCTCAACCAAAGCGAGATACAAGTAGCAGCAGTGGCGGCGGCGGCGGTGGTGGTTGTGTGAGGACGATACGGGAAGGGGAGAGCGGGAGAGAGTGTGTGTGTGATGGTGTGTGTGTGTGAGTGAGTGAGTCAGTCAGTCAGTCAGTGAGTGAGTCAGTCAGTCAGTGTGTGTGTGTGTGTAAGTGTGTGTGTGTGTGAGTAAGTGAGTGAGTGTGTGTGTCTGATGTACGTACGTCGAGGAGCTTGCCGACGTCGTTTGAGATATCGCGGAAGAGGCCTGGCGTGAGCTGGTCCTCTTCAATCGAGCGCATCAGCCCGTCCACCGCCATCTTGATCTTGTCGTACACCAGGTTGAGCTTGTCTGGTCGGTCGTCCAGCAGATCCTGTTCCAGCGCGGTTGAAAACCGCTTCAGGTCGCCGGCAAGCGTCGTCTTCAGCTGTTTTCGTGTGTGTGTGTATGTGTGTGTGTGTGTGCGTGCGTGTGTGTGTGTGTGTGT
>NW_004754922.1:612675-627675 GCF_000188695.1 Salpingoeca rosetta | reverse complement strand
AAGGTACACGCACACACACACGCGCGCGCACACACACACGCACACACACTCTCTCCAACACAACACACGCACAACAAACAACAACAACACCAACAACACCACCACCACCAACAACAACAACAACAACAACATCATTGGCATCAGTACCGTCACCGAGGACTCAACATAGCACGCACCCGTCAAGCGGTCGAATCCCCACTCCATGAAAGTTTTTCAGTTTGTTCAAGCCTAGCCGTCGTTCTGAGTAATTTCTTGTTCCAACTCGCCATATCTGCGCGGACGCACAAACCCCGATCCACAAACAGTGACAAGGGTTGTATACAGCTTGTAGACAATTGTAGAGCGCAAAATACTTGTGAGTTGATGTGATGTTAACGACGCATGTGCGACCTATTTGTCGGTCCACGGGTATTTCGCGCGAGCACCATACGGCTTCCCTTATGTTTCAGGGGAAGGCGCCATTCTGGATCTTACGTATAGGGAGGTATCGACCTGACAAACTTGACCCCCTTAACGTGGAAGGCGAGTCGAGGTAGCGTGTTCTTGGGAAGAGAGACAAGGAAATCTATGGGCTGAGAGGACTGCCTGCTATTCAGGTTCCCTTCCTTCGCCTAAACTTGGTGCAGTGCGTGATCCACAGTCTGGTGTGCAACAACAACACAACAACAACAACAACAAACATCAAACAACAACAAACAACAACAACAACAACAACAACAACAACAACAACAATAACAACAACAACAACAATAACAACAACAACAACAATAACAACAACAACAACAACAACAACAACAACAACAACAACAACAACAACAACAACAACAACAACAACAACAACAACAACAACAACAACACATGCACGCACTCCAACTACAAACACCCACCGGCCATGGATGCGGGCCCCTGGAGGGCGGACATGAGATGGGCGAACGACACGTCGCTGGAGTGCAGTCTGAGGAGCAGAACGAGGACGAGCGACGGGTGAACGTTGCAGAGCACAGGCAACGAGTTCTGAAGTTGTCGTGGCAGTGGTGGCAAGAATACACAACACATGGCAAACAGTCAGCACCACACATACACATACAGATACAGGTACACACGCGACTGGCCAGACCTGTAGGGGAGGGTGGCTGTGTCGATGGCAGCGGCCATGATGGCGCTGGTGTGGTAGCGGCTGCTGTAGTCGACGTCAAGGCGCAGAAACGCGCGAGGGGACCCATCTGTCCAGCAATGGCCGATGTTGATGGGAGTGGTGGTGATGACGGTGAGTATGATCACCGACACAACACGGAGTGTTCCATGACAGACATGGAGCAAGCATCTTCCGCATCCGCGGCAGCACAGACGGCTCCGAAAGCCATACCTCGCCACGCGTCGTGTGTGCTGAGCGGAATGTATGTCGCGCCGTACTGCATACACTCATACTGGACACACACACATACACACACATACACACACACATGTATCAAGCGCATATTTAGGGGCGTGCAATGTCACAAAGGCTGTGATATCGTCACTCCTTGCTCATCGATCACACACACACGCGCGCGCGCGCGCCCTCTCCCTCACACACACACACACACTCTCTCTCTCTCTCTCACTCTCACTCACACACACACACATACACATTCCAAAGGCAATCATCTCTTCCATCATGACCACCACCCATCACGAGCACACCATGAGGTATGCTGCGGACCGCAGCCTGTGCTGGGCGTGTGCTGCCGTCTTTGCTGCCTGGTGCTCCTCGTCCAGCTCCGGGTGCGCGGTGGCGGCGTCGTACCCGAGCGAATGCCCGGGCGAGTGCGCCGCATAGCACATGATCCCTTTGCGCCCGTACTCGTCACGTAGGTGTTGTATTGCGCCTGCCGTGCGGAACATGGAGAAGATGTGTGTGTGTGTGTGTGTGTGTGTGTGTGTGCGCGCGCGGATGAGTGGATTGCTGAGAGCGCATGAGCATATGTGTGTGTTTCAGCCACTCAGTGAGTCACACTCTCACTTCACCCGAAACAAACACACCACACCACGAGTGTGATCAGCTGACACGCACCGGCAGCAATGCCGGCAAACGCGGTGTCTGCGTCTGCGACAATTTGGAATCCATACGGCGTGTCGCACTCTTCCATATACGCACGCACACGGTCCTCAAACGTCTCCATAAATTGTGCTGTCGGCTGCAGCAGCGGTCGCGCGAGCCAAAACGCATCAAAGGCGACGGCGGGGTCCTCGTGGCAGTGCGTTGGCACCAACTGCACATGTAGCCCACACGGCAGCACACGCTGGCATGAGGCTGTGGCCGCAAACAACAACTCACGCGCGCACGAGCGCGCATTGCCAAGGAGCCACATCCAAACGCACAATCGCATACGTCGCTCGCCTACAGATACCAACACACACACACACACACACACACACACACACACACACACACACACACACACACACACACACACACACACACACACATACAAACACCACGTGGCATACGTTGACGGTGCGGGGGTGGAGGAGTGGGCGGAGGTAATCTGACCATGACCGCACGTGCTCCGTCTCAACCACAAACTCAGACTTGGAGTGCCCTCGATCCCCCGCCTGTGGGTGTTAGTGGCGGGTGTTAGTGATGGTGGTAGTGGTGGCAGTGAGCGTAGTACACAAGCATGAACACGTCCACAACAACGCGACAGCGGCGACAACGCAACCACAACGCTCGATAGCCCCCCCCCCCACACACACACACAATGATGCAGCACCTGTTGTGTTTGCAGTTGCTCCAGGTGTTGGTGGTATGGACTCGGTTCATCGAGCGGCTGCATCAGGCGTTCCACGCGCTCCGGCTGCAAGGCGTTGTGGAATGGAGGTGCGAGAAGGTACGCAGACAGACGTGCCATGTGAGACATGCCACAAGTGTTGCGCGTGGGCAGCGATCCCATGACCAAAGTGAGATGGCGCAAGCGACAGACTTCAGCGTGTTCAGTCGAGACAGCAAACAAACAAGAGTCCTTACGTCCCACGACGCGACTTGAGCCTGCTGGGAAGCGTCACCGTACAAAACGCCCTCCTGCATATGAAGCATGTGCCAATGAGCTTCATGCACATTCGAACACACACACACACACGCACACACACACACATGCACACACACACACACACATGCACACACGCACACACACATGCACACACGCACACACACACACACATACTGAAACTCACGCGAGAGTACATACAGCCATGCTAGGGCACGCAACACAGCACCCCGGGCTCCGAACCTGGCTCAATGCGCTGGTGCTGTCTCGCAGATCATACAAGAGCAGCCGCGGTGTGTATGTCGGCGCTCCAGATGGTGTCTCGCCGCACCGAAAGAGCACATCGTGGCTGATGGGGTCCTTCAGCCACAAGCAGCGCGGTTGGAATGAGGTTCAAAAACAACGCAAGTGTTGTGAACCAACCGAGCAAGCTGCTGTGCGAGCGCAGCAACGAGGAATGGTGTTGTGTCGCGCTGTTGTCGTACCACAAATTTGATGGTGCTACCAGTCCAGTTCTCACACACGCACACACATCAACACACGCACACACTCTGCACACAGACACACAGACACACAGACACACAGACACACAGACACGCATAATATGCATACTCTGCACACACGCACACACGTTTGCACACATCCTTCTCACACGCACGCACCTCCGATTCTGGCTCTTGGCCCGTGTAATCGATCATGGCATCCTGCAAGTTCCAGAAATGTGCACCAACGTGGTTGGCATAGTTGCCAAACTGCAGCGTGATGACCTCGCCTCCGCCCCCGGCAGGCATGGCAGCTGTTGTGCGTTAACAAGGTGGCTTGAGAAAAGAAAGCAAACGCGTCAACCGACGAGCGAGGGAAGCGATGCAAATGCTGCTGAAAGGGATGGCTGATGGTGATGATGGGATTGGAGGAGTGTGCAGCTTCTTGTGGCAAGTCTTGGCGATTGGTAGAAAACATCCATCAAAAATCGGCGCTGACACAGACCAACCAACCAACCAGTTCTTCTTCTTTGCTTGTCCACCATCCAAACACCTCTCTCACCTCTAATTCTCTCATTGCCATTACTGGCGTCTGCTACCGCTCCCTTTGGTTCCATAGGCTTTCAACTTTGACGCAACCATGAGTGAGGGCAAGGACGAGGTCAACCGTGACCAAGAAATCATGGCACAAATGGATGCCATCAAGAAGGAGGTGGCAGAGTCCGCGCCGCTTATGTCTGATGTGATGGACACGTCGACACTCCTCGCCGAATACGGGGATCCACTCTTCACCACCAAAATCAAGGTGTGTCTGTGTCTGTGTCTGTGTCTGTGTCTGTCTGTGTCTGTGTGTGTGTGTCTGTCTCTCTGTCTGTACGTGTGTTTGTTTGCCTCTCTGTCCATGTGTGCATCTATCTGCCTGTGTATCTCTTCCTTCTCTCTATTGGTCTCTCTCTTTTGATGTGTGTTGCCTCACCATCGACGCCTTCCCCTGTGCCTTCTTTTCCTCGTGCGTTCCCGCCCGGTCTGAACGCACGTCGTATTCGACACAACAACACACCTTTGTCTGCTTTCTTGCATGAAGAGCATGTTGGATGCGTTTCCCAAGATGCGCAAGACTCGCGGTGACGGGTGTGTCGAAGCTTTGCTCCTGTCTTGAGCTTTATCTGGCATGACCGCGGGGCAATCTGAACTCTTTCATATCCGCTGCCTGTCATCTTGCATGCCCTGGCTGGCTGCTGCTGTCGCTCATGTGCAACCCTTTTTTGTGACTCTGTGTGGCTTGTGTTCAGCAACTGCTTCTATCGCGCATACGCGTATGGCATCGCAGAACACTTCGCTGCACACAAAGACAAGCTGCCGGGGTGAGCGTGCCTTGTTCTTCGTGCAGTTTGCCCTGTCGTTCTCACGCCCTGATGCTTCACATCACTACCGCTGTATTACAAACAACCGTTGCATGATGTGACAACACCTTCTGCTTCGTGCTACGGGCACTGCCGCTGCCGTGCTTGTTTCCAATCAACTGCAGCGCCCGCACCCCCTCACATACGTGCCCCCGTCATACCCCCTGGGCCCTGGACACAGGTTCCTGGAGACGCTGAAGCAGACGTTTGACATGGCGCTTGCAGCGGGGTATCCAGAGTTTACCGCAGAAGACTTTTACGAGACGGTGCAGGAACAGTTTGCCCGCCTGAAGGACGAGCCCATGGTGCGCTGTTGACGGTGGCAGTGGGCGGTGGGCGATGTGGTGGTGATGATGATGGAATTGGGGATGAGGAGTATGCAAGCTGCAAGACTATCACCCTGACATTGATGATGACGACGACCACCACCACCAACACCTTCACTCATCACATGTTCTGCCACATTCCATGTGTGCGTGTGTGTTCGCATACGTATAGGAGGCGTTGCATGCGACATTCAATGACGACGGGCTCTCCAACTACATTGTCGCCTACTTTCGCCTCGTCACAGCCGCTCACATGAAGGTTTGTGCGCTCCCGCTTGCCTTGAGCAGCGGCATTTCGTCGATGATGCGCATGCGTGTTTCGAACTTCACTTGCACGCACGCATATTTTCACACACACACATACCCACACACACGCACACACATACACACACAAACATACACACAAACATACACACACAAACATACACACACAAACATACACACAAACACTCGCTCGCATTGCAGACGCACGTGGACGACTTTCTGCCGTTTCTTGAGGGCGGCGAGACGGTGGCGGCGTTTTGTGCGCGGGCCGTGGACCCGTTTGGGGTCGACTGCGAACACCTGCAGATCATCGCCCTCACACAGGCACTCGGCGTTGCCGTCAACATTGCCTACCTCGACAGGGTGCGTGTGTCTGTGCCTGCCTGTCTGTCTGTGTGTGAGCGCTTTATTTTTAGGCTTCCCTCAACCATTGCCATCGCTATCAGTGCAACCCCTTTCTCCCCCCCCCCTCCACCCGCATCACCGCCCGCATCCCTACCTCTATCGCACTCATCTCCACCCTCACCTCTAACCCCCCCCCCCCAACATATACACACGCACACACACCTCCCATGATGCCCTGGTTGCGGGTGCAGTCTGCTGGGGAGACAGCGGCGCAGCACGTCATCCCGGACGGGCAGGAGCCGCTCGTCTTCCTCCTCTACCGGCCCGGCCACTACGACATCCTCTACCCGCCCCCAGCCGTGGCACACACGTGAACACACACGTGAACACACACGCACACGCACACGCACGCACGCACGCACGCACACACACACACACACGCACGCACGCGCACACATGCACACACACACATACACACACACACATACACACACACACACATACACACACAGAGCACCTTTAATTTGCTTGCATCCCCTGCTGTTGTGACCAATTGTTTGTTATTCGTACTCGGTGTGAATGTGTAATTGTTCATTGTGGAGGTTTGGACACCACACGTGGTTTGGACAGCCAGTACATCAGCACCTTCAGACAGAGGAGAACGACCCGTTTGCGTCAGCAAGCAGACAAAACCAATTCCCTGTTTTGAGCCGTCGGTAGGAGCAACAAAAACAGCCGGCACAACACGAGATGACATCAAGCAGCACACAGCGCATGCGACATCACAACACAAAAACAATGGAAGGAACGTGAGGCAGCGGCAGCTGTTTGGCAAACGCTCAACAGCGCGCAAACTTCACAAGGGGCAAGAGGCAGAGGAAAGAACCATCGCACACGCCGCAACAACAACAGCACCCAAGGCGCACATACACACACACACACATATGCGGGAAGAAAGCGATGCTGGTGGCGGTGGTGTGAAAGTGCTGCCGCTGCCGGGTGTTGAGTGGGCACTCTGCCATCATGCAGCGGCCACTTTAGGCAATCTGGTCCTCGGCAGGCTTGACAAAGATGGAGATGGTGGCCGAGATGATCAGGAACACAAACGTGGCCACACCTGTGGATGACGAACGACGTCGACAGTGTATGCACATGTGTACACGTGTGAAGTGGGAGCAGCGCAGTTGACACGATGATGATGATGATGATGATGATGATGATGATGAAAGGAAGAAGCGATGGCATGGTGCGTTATGATGTGATGCTCACTTTGGTGCAAAAGGGGAAAAGAGGCGCTTCCCAGCGCATACACCCACCAAACACGCGCACGCACGCACACACAATCACACACGCGCACGCACGCACACACAATCACACACGCACACACACACACACACACACACACAATCACACATACAATCACGCACGCACCGAGGCCGCCAGAGTAACCGAGGTCGCAGTCGCCGCGGTCAAAGCGCTTGGTGCTGCCGCAGAAGCCGGCGTCCTTGAGACCGGCGCCAAAGAGGAACAGGGCAATCACCACGCAGATAGCTGCGCACAACACCAACAAAGACAGAGCGCAGAGGAAGCCAGCAAAAGCGTCAGCAAACGACACGGTGAAGACCCCATCACATTCATCGATGCACGTGAGGAACAACTACTGTAGGGGGTGCGTTTGGGATGAAATGAGCAAACACATCCCTTCACTGTACGCATGTACACCCGGCTGCAGAGTCCACAAAATTCTACTGCTCACTCACCGGAGAGGAAGAGGAGACCGATTTGTGGGCGCTGTTGTGGTGAAGGACGTCATCACAGACACAGACACGTTTGGAAGGAAGAGGTGGTGTCAGTCGTGACAATGCGGCGGGAGGATTGCACCAAGACAGGCGCACATGCACATGCACGCACCCCACAACATGGAATAGCGTACGGGACAGCATCACATCACGGCAGCCATGTTGTGTACGTACAGTGAGGCCCTGGCAGGCGCAGCATGTGAAGAGGGAGAAGATGAAGCAGAGCCATGTGACCATCATGGCAAAGACGAAGAGACCAGCAGTGCCGCGCCTGTCACAAAGAAGCGATTGAGTGGAGTGGCATGGTTGTGGACGTGTGAAAGTTAGTGCGTGAGGGATGTGGAAGTGAGTGAATGCGTGAGACCGAGAAAGCAAGAAGATGCTGAGAAATGTAAGAAAGACACCAAAAGTGACCACATCCACTCCTCTTACCCATTGACCCAAACGCTTGCAAGTGAAAAAAGACGCCACACAGAAGTGGAGGAGGAAAGATGTTTCTTCTTCCCTCCGCTTTGTTTGCCACGACCACCAAACGCACAAAGACTTGTCAGATGTGAACGAGCACGTACCAGTACTCAATGGGGATATCCTTGGGAGAGTCGCCATAGCGCTCGCAGGTATCCAGGTCGTTCTTGTCGGAGCAGACTGTGTGCCGGGTGATAGAAAGCGGCGGGGCCGGCACGATGAAGGTGCGAGGGACACGGTAGGTGAGATGTGAAGAAGCTGGGCAAACAGAGTGTTCATCACGCCAGCTCACACATCACGCCAGCTCACGACAACTCACACAATACGTTTGCTCATCACAAAACAAAGCGGGGAAAAGCCAGGCACTCGACGTTCGCACGCCCAGCAAACAAGCTCAGCACAAAGAACCCAGCGTGTGAGAACAAGGGGCTCCAGCACGCACAGGAGACGATGCCAATGGCCTGGGAGGTGCCCGTCAGTCCAGAGGGGGTGGTGAGCCAGAAGGGAGAGGCGATGGCCACGGTTCCGAGCACGGCGGTGAGGAGAAGGAAGAACGAGTACACGACTGCAACATGCCAGACGAGAGAGGAGAACGTGGGCAAGATGGGGTTAACATTGGGGTTACGAGGAGTGTTGTGGATGCATCATGTACCCTTGCGTGTTCCTTTGTGTATGTGTATCCTTGTAGCTTGTGTGCATGTGAGCGCATATGCTTGTTTGCTTGTTTGTTTGGCTGTTGCCATGCGTGACACCCATCATCACCACCAACAAACAGCACAGCAACCTCTCTCGCTCCCCCTCTTCCACTCCCTCTCCTCCCATCAACATCTCCCCTCTCCTCATCACAGACGTACTGTGCAGGCACAAGTCGGAGCCCGACTTGGAAGGGCGGTAGGAAGCCATCTTGGCTTGTTGCTTTGCTGCGCGTTGCTTGATGAGTTGGAAGGGAGAAGGAGAAGAAGGTGCTTGCTTTGCTGTGCTTGCGCTTGCTTTCTGAGTTCTCACAACGACAGGAGAAATGAATGGTCAGCGTATGCAAGCAGAAACCACAGACAAACGAAAAAAGGCTGCTTCGTCATCAATCAAGCAAGGCGACACACCCCTTGTTGCCAACTTCGCAAGCAATCAGGCACGCAAGAAGACACCCGAAGCAGAAGCAGCCGTTTTTTTTTTTGCTGTTGTGATGTTTCGGGGCAGCTCAACTTGCAAGCAAGAAAAGTTGCCAAGATGTACAACAGATTCGCACCATTGCTTTCCAATCTGTTGGAAAACACGCAGGTGGGGCGTCAACAGAGGAAAGCGAGAAAGTGAAACAAGAGGCAAAGCAGCAAGCCAACAAGCAAAAAAGCCAAGAAGCAAAAAGCCAACAAGCAAGAAGCAGACAACCACCACACCTGTCTATTTTGACGTGTGTTGTCCTCTGCGCTCAATAACGTCTTTGCTTGACTTGTCTCGTTGTTGTTGGTCCGCCAACCACCAGTTGACGCACGTTGGCAGGCTCACATCAACCGCTACCAGTGGCTTGTTGTTGTTGTTGTTGTTGTTGTTGTTGTTGTTGTTGTTGTTGTTGTTGTTGTTGTTGTTGTTGCTGCCTAGGTTTACAGGCAGCTTGCTTGCTTGTCTTGTGTTGTGTGGAGCGTGCGTGCTAGGCGTTGATAGTACTCCTCGTGCGCCCTCGTGCGCCCTCTTCCTTCCCTTGCCTCTTTCCTCCCACAACCTTCACTTCTTCCTCACTACCTTCCCTGCTCCTTTTGAACAACGACGGGGACGACAGCCAATTCAATCCACCATCAGCAGCAGCCAACCAACCAACCACCCCTAACCTCCCTCCCTCTCCACCTTTCTCAGGAACAAGGCGCATGAGTGCTGCGGTGCCTCCAGACGAAGGCCAGCCTGCCAGCGCTGGCGACGCCCAACCGCCACCACCACCACCCATGGAAGATGACGCCCAGCAACCACCACAGAAGATGGCAAAGGTCACTCCTCAACAACACACAATAAGCACACACACGGAAGACCCGCCCCTGGTGCGACTGTCCCTCCCCGTGAGAATTGCTCCATCCGACTCCGACTCCACCCTGCCCACCTCTGCGTCCGGTCCCACCCCTCCTCATAGCCAACCACAGCAAGCACCACCACACCCGTCATCACAGCAACAACATCCACAGCAACAACTGCAACTGCAGCAGCACAACAACCAGCACCCACCACAGCTTCCGCACCAGCACCACCCACAACCAACCCCTCCACAGCCCCTGCAACAGCAGCAACCGCAACAGCAGCAACAGCCGCAACAGCCGCAACAACTCTCGGCTGCACAACTACAGGCACACCAACCACATCACCCTCCAACATCGCCCAAGCACGTACCACCACAAATGCATGCCCAGGCCATGGCAGAATCAACCGACGGCACCGGAGCTTCGGACCGCAGACGAAAGCGAAGCAACCTCCCAAAGTCAACGACAAACATGCTCAAGGCGTGGCTGTTTGACCACCATCACCACCCCTACCCAACAGACGTGGAGAAGGTACCTTGATTGATGTGTGTTTGTGTGTGTGTGAGTGTGCGTGCGTGCGTGTGAGTGCGCATGTGCGTGCGTGCGTGTGTGCATGTGTGTGTGTGTGTGCGTGTGTTGCGTTGGGTGTGAATTTGCACACGCACGCTGTTGTTCTTGCTTGTTGAGAGGGTGGCTACCTCCTGCTCACCACGGCTGGCATGGCACTGCTTGCGTTCGTGTGCCAACAGCGAGACATGGCAACCAAGTTCAACCTATCTATGACGCAAGTCAACAACTGGTTTATCAACGCACGGCGTCGCCTCCTGCATCCACTCCGCAACAAGGTTGCCCAATGTGTTTGTGTATGTCTGTGTGTGTGTGTGTGTGTGTGTGTGTGTGTGTGTCTGTTTGTCTGTCTGTTTGTGTGTCTTACTGACAATTGCCTGCATTCTGCTAACTCATCCGTGTTGGTATATCGACCCAAGTATCTACGCTACCTATCTTCATGGTTTAATTTTGAGGGATCAAGTCCCAAGATAGGAGTACGTCAATGGACTAGCATGCTGTAGTGATATTGCTTCTGTCGCATTCTGTACCTCTGAAGATCGCACGTAGAGTACGCAAAACGTTCGTCATCCGGGTACTGGGCGTTAATAACGAAAGTCGGGTAACACTTTCCCTCATCAACCGCCGTAACGGCTTGTGTGTGTGTGTGTGTGTGTGTGTGTGTGTGTGTGTGTGTGTGTGTGTGTGTGTGTGTGTGTGACAAGGTTGTCTGCTTGTCATGTTCATGATTTGCGTGTGTGTGCTCGCTTTGCTTCTATGGACACGGTTGCGGGTTCGACACACACACACACACACTCACACTCACACACACACGCGCGCGCGCACGCACGCACGCACGCATACACACGCACAAACACACTCACTCACACACACGCACAAACACTCGCCGACAAACGCAACCACATCTACACACGCAACACTTGCGCGTGCACACCCACCAGTCATCCTTGGCTGTAAGCACGGCGACGAGCAACCCGCAGAATGTGCTTGTGTTGGCGCAGGTGCCTGCAAGCAGCGCTGCGCCCCCGCCGCCCAGCAGTGGCAATGGAAACGCAACTCAATCGCAGCAGCAGCAGCAGCAGCAGCAGCAGCAGCAACAACAACAAGCACATGTACAAGCACAGACACATGCACAGCAGCAGCAGCAACAGCAACAGCAACAGCAGGTGCACTATGTGGTGGTTGCGCCCGCAGGCCACCCCCTCTCGTCGGCGCAGTGGCCATCGGGGCAGCCCGTGTCTGTGGTGGGCGTGCTGCCTGGCACCAGTGATGCAAGCAGCGGCGATGCTTCACTTGCCGCCACCGCCCCCGCCACCGCCACTGTTCAGTCCCAACTGCCGCTCGATGCACGCCTGGTGGCCGTGCATGACGACGACGCAGCCACGCGCCAGCAGCAGCAACACGAACAGCAGCAACACGAGCAGGAACAGCGACAACGAAGCCAGCAGGACGTCGAGGAACAACAACAACAACAGCAGCAGCAGCAGCAGCAGCAACCTGCGGTGGTGAGTGTGCAGGATGCCCAGTCACGTCTGGGCCAGCAGCTGCACCAGCACCCGCTGCTGGATGCGACTCGGCTGCCGACGTCCTCGTCCCACGCGTATACGGTGGCGCCCTCACTGCTGCACCAACACCAACAGCTGCCAACCATCGCGGTCCCCATCCAACAACAGCAGCAGCAGCAGCAACAGGGGCAACAACAACATCAACAGCAGCATCATCACCAACAACAGCAGCAGCACGTTGTCGTGTTGGCATCTGGTCATGGCGGCGGCGGCGGCGGCGTGGTGGTGTCGTCGGCACCGGAGCACCTCGTGCCCGTGTCCGCATCGTTTGTTGACGCGCCATCGTCCAGCGTCACCACTCCTTTGATCCCGCCCTCCCGCGCGCACAACATCAACATGCACCCGCAGCAGCAGTGACGCCTGCTGCTGCCACAGCGGCGTGTAAACGGCCGGCCCGTGTGTGTGTGTGTGTGTCTGTCTGTCTGTCTGTCTGTGTCTGTGTCTGCGTCTGTGTCTGCGTCTGTCTGTCTGTCTGTTGGACCGGCTGTGCGCTCACACACATACACACACATGCACACACCTCCTGTTACAGTTCGATTCGTTGCCTAGCACATGCGTTCGCTTGCACACTCCCCTCATTTGGATGCCATCACGTGCACGAATAAACGCTTTGTAAGTGCTTGCTCGCGTGTGCGCGTGTATTCGGTGACATACATGCAACAAAAGCGGACAGGGGAAGAGGGGTGAAGGCGCAGAGTGGGTAGAGAGCGGGGAGGGGGGCTGGAAACAGCGGCAGCGCATGCTCGTGGTGCTCGCTCACCCGACCACCCCTCCCGCTGTGTTGGTTTTCCAATCGTGCGTAACGCAAGCAACGAAACCAGCCACGGCTCGCCAGGTGAACATGGCAGGGGGAGGTGAATGAAAGGACGGGAACCACATCACCCGAGCAAAGCACGCGCCTCACACCCTCAACACGAAGAGAACAAGTCACGCGCGCTTGTCGCAGCGGCAGTCAACAGCCAGAAAAAGCACAGAAGGCTCAAAGTGACACGCGAACACGCGCACAAACACACATACATGTACACAACAAACACACACACACACATACATGTGCACACACGCATGCGCGGGGACGAAGTATCGCTGTCACGGACACGAGAGAACATCACACGCACACGCACACGCACACGCACACGCACACGCACACGCACACGCACACATGGTCGCACGCCATATGAAGACAAGCGTCACAGGTGGGTTAAAAGGAAACAAAGGGGGCTCAGCTAGTCGCAGGTAAAGAAACGACAAAACAACACGAAGCAAGACACCAAAAACCACTCTCACGCGCGCGCACACGCACCAGAGCACACGTACACACGGGCGCACACACAGCAGAGCACATGTACACGCACGCGCGCACTAACAATCACTGCACAAACCAAGTGATACCACATGACATCACACCATCACGAGACAGCACGGCATAACGGTCCCGCACCCTCATCCTCACCTCCACCACTTCAACCTAAACATCATCACCACCACCACCACCACCACCACCACCACCACCACCACCACCACCACCACCACCATCACCACCACCGTGACACCGATCCTGGTTGTTGGTCTACTTGGTCTTCTTTGCCTCGCCATTGGTCTTCACAGCAGGAGCAGCAGCAGCAGCAGCAGCAGCAGCTGGCTTCTTTGGCCTCTTCCGCATGTACTTGGCGTAAAAGAAGTCAGCAAAGAGATAGAAGTACGAGAGGTACATGATGACGCCGCCAGCCGCGTTCCACGGGCGCATGACGCGGCAGCTGGTAATGCGATACACGGCAATGTACGCGCCAATCACCATCTGCGTGAGCTGGATGACGGTGATGAGCATGTCGCCCGGCGGGCGGAAGCGCATGGCCTTGAGCCCGTACGAGGTGTACATGATCACGTGCACGAGGGCGTTCATGGCGGAGAAGAGCACGCCTTCGCCGCCGGTGCCCACGGACGGCGCGTACGTGATGTTCCAGCAGTACAGCATCACCGTCAGGTGGTGGTACCAGTGCAGCACGATGAGCGGCTTCTTGTGCAGCACGATGAACAGCGTGTCAATCATCTCGGGCACCTTGCTCAGCGCAAAGGCGAAGAGGGCCATGGCGACGGGCCCCTGTGCGGCGTCCTCGGGGATGTAGCACATGCGTTCCAGGAAGTCGCCGCTGCGCAGCCACTTGATGACAGCAGGGCCCATGTACACCAGCACGTAGAGGTTGAAGACGACGAGGATCAGGTTCCACAGCACGAGCAGCGCGCGCAGGTTGAGCGGCTCCCGGTTCTTCAGAAACGCTTGCAAGGAGAACACCACTGGCAAGTACGCGGCAGCCACGCCAGCCATGACCCAAAAGTACTTGTCCAAGAAAACGATCCCTTGCTTGTCCAGCCGGAACTCGGCTGAGGCGTTTTCGTACCATGCCATGGCCTCTCGCAACACCTATTGTGTGTGTGTGTGTGTGTGTGTGTGTGTGTGTGTGTGTGTTTTAATGTGACAGAGAGGGGGGGGGACAAGTGTGTTGGACAAGTGTCGCGGCACTTGTTGCAGTCTGTGGCCTCAAAGGACGCAATGTTCGCATCTAATTTTCCTCCAACTTGCACAGCAGTATGCCTTTTCTTGTCGTACCTCCATGGTTGCCGTTGTTCTTGTTGTTGCTGTCTCAGGCGTGTGTGATAATTCTTATCCGCGATCTGTTGGTGAACGCGCGCACGTGTGTGTGTGTGTGTGTCTGTGTGTCTGTGTGTGTCTGTGTGTGTGTGTGTGTGTTGAAATAGGGCA
>NW_004754922.1:605175-607675 GCF_000188695.1 Salpingoeca rosetta | reverse complement strand
ACACGACGTCCATTAGCACACAGCACACACAAGATCAACATGCCAAGGCGCGGGAAGAGGGATCACGACGAAGCCTCCATGGTACGGGTTCGTGTGTGGGGCGGTGTGAGTTCCAACGTGTGTGTGGGGGGGGGTTGGGGAAGGGATGACAGTGACAGGCAGAGACTGGGTGTGTATCCTTGTATCAGACCACCAAACCATCTAAACCATCCTATGCTGTGCTCATCCCTTGCCCCCCCCCCACAAACACTGATGTACAGGATGGTAGCGGGGACGCGAACGGCTTTGACCTGTACGTTACCACACGACGTCTCAAAGCGAGATGTACAACAAAGGGGGTGGTTTGTCAAGAAGCGAGTGCGACGCAAAAGCACTGTATTCGCGCACTTATTCACACACACACACACACCCGCACTCGCACACACCCGCGCGCGCCCTCTCACTGAAACACTGTTACACGCGCGCCTCAGGGACTTTGAGAACATCCTGAAGCAACTCAAGCCGAAGAAGGACGAGAATCCGCAGAAGAAGAAGAAACTTGAGACACTGTGTAAAGCACAGGCGGCAACACTCAAGCAGACCGTGCAATCCTCGCTTCAAGCTGTCGAGGAACGGTAAAGAAAGAATGTGCGATGAGCTAACTGTGTACGCTTGAAGCGAGGCAAGGGCGGAAGCGTGTTGGGGTGTTGTGTAACCTGCGTTGAGACACACTTCTGTCTCGCTCGCCGATTCTCATCGACCATGCCCCTGCGTACTGGTGTGTGTGTGTGTGTGTGTTCGTGTGTGTTCGTGTGTGTTCGTGTGTGTGTGTCTGCAGCTTGAACGAACTCAAAGCGAAGGAAGGGGTCGATGACTCTCGTCGCGTGTTGCTCGAGGATTCACAGCGTTGGGCCGTCGTTCTTACTGCATTTCAGGTCTGCTTAAACCAAGGGTGTGTGCGTGTGTTTGTAAGGGTGATTTGCTTCGTCTGCCCCCTTGCTTGTGTTCTGCGTTGCTTTCCTTGCTGCCTTTCAACTTGTATCCTTCTCTTCTTCTTCTTATCCATTGCTGTTGCTCCTCAGGACCTGTCTGGCCAATACGAAGAGGCCGTCAGAGCGACGCAGAAGACGCACGAGGAGCAGTTGAAGAAGCAAGAAGCCGAGTTCCTTCAGACACTGGAGGAGATTACAGCAGCTTACCACTCTTACCACGTAAGCCTTTGTTGTCTACTGATGCTGGCCGCATTTCAAGGTGTTGGGTTGAAATGCGCCGTGTTATCGTGTCAGCTCAGCCTCTCATATCCATCTGCAACATCTTTCCAAACCCTTCCCTCAACTGCCGACTCACCCCCCCTCCCTCACTCATACGTGCGCGATTTGCGATCTGCCCCTGCCCGCCTTCTCTCCATCAGGCCCAGGTACAAGCCGAGGTGGAGACGCTGCGAACGCGCCTGCGGCAGCAATCAACAGCCATCGTCAAGCTCTTGTGAGTAAGAGTACGGGTGCTTGCATTCCCGCAGTTGTGCGCGATACTGTGTCTGCAGTGGAAGAGTGATTTGTGCTTCATTTGTTGATTGGTGTTGTGATGCGGCCTGCCACTCAGGAGGACTGTGCTCACTTGATCACTCCCTTTTTTCTTTATCGATGCGCACCCATTGACCACTTGACCCGTTGACCGCTTGTTGCTCACTCTGCCATCTCTGTCAACACAAATCACATGCCTCTTCAACCCAATCCAGGCAGCCAATGGCTTGAGTATCGACAACACCGGAAGCTCGTGAGCTTAATGCTGTCGTGGATGCTCAAGACTGTCAGTTCGTCCTTGTTGCCCGTGCCGTACACTTGGTCATGTTCTGCTATTGTGTGCTCGTGTGCATATACATGCGCCTGCACGTGTGCAGGTGTGCTTTGTTCCGTTCCCCTGGTCCCAGTCCAAATCAGTACATGTCTACATTTTCCGAGCGGCCCTTTCTGTCCTTTGTATTTTTGTATCATGACCCGCGAGTGTAACGCCCCAAGTACAACACACAGTACAACAGCCAGAGAGTGTAACCATCGAACCAGAGCGTACAAGCCCGCAACATCGACCCACAAGCAAGCATGAGAGCAAGGTGGCCAAACTATCCATCAAAACAGCAACCGGGTCAGTTGGTGCTGGTGAGGACACGGTCGTATCGCTTCATGAGCGCCTGGCCATCTCGACTTGGGTGAAACGCGTACACAGCTAGGATACTCTCCCAGCGCCGCCCAAACCTGCGCAGTGCAACAACACGGGTGTCTCAGCAGTTAGAGGGTGGGCAGACAGACACGTGTGCCTTCACACACACACAGAGAGAGAGAGAGAGAGAGAGAGAGAGAGAGAGAGAGAGAGAGAGAGAGAGAGAGAGAGAGAGAGAGAGAGAGAGAGAGAGAGAGAGAGAGAGAGAGAGGGAGAGAGAGATGGGGGAAGAGTCGGTTCTGGACCTCGATTCACCCGCATATTGAATATTTATTTTGATTTTTTTATTTTTTTTTTTTTTTTT
>NW_004754922.1:580100-605075 GCF_000188695.1 Salpingoeca rosetta | reverse complement strand
AGAGAGATAGACAGACAGAGAGACAGACAGAGAGACAGAGAGAGAGAGACAGAGAGAGAGAGATAGACAGACAGAGAGAGAGAGATAGACAGACAGAGAGAGAGAGATAGACAGACAGAGAGACAGACAGAGAGACAGAGAGAGAGAGACAGAGAGACAGACAGAGAGACAGACAGAGAGACAGACAGAGAGACAGAGAGAGAGAGAGACAGAGAGAGAGATAGACAGACAGAGAGACAGACAGAGAGACAGACAGAGAGACAGACAGAGAGACAGACAGAGAGACAGACAGAGAGACAGACAGAGAGACAGAGAGAGAGACAGAGAGAGAGAGACAGACAGGGAGACAGACAGAGACAGAGAGTGTGTGTGTGAGGGGAGAGAGGGGGGGGAGAGACAGAGAGAGACAGAGACAGAGAATAGCTGAACACCCCAGCGTGCACGTCTGCACAACCGTGTACACAGCACGACAGCACACATAGAGTACGCGCTGCACGTGCCAACACATCAACATGCCAGGCAACTCGTCAACACACACCGCTTGACGCCAAGGCGGATATACTCATCCTCTTGTGGCGTGAACGCAACGCGTCGGCGGCGTAGCTGACGGCGTCCACGACCTCGGTCCTCTCGTTGCTGCTGCTGGTGTTGACGCCGGCGTCCCGTCGTGCCACCGAGGCCACGCGAGCCAGTGTTGCTTCTGTACATGCTTTTGTGGCGCTGCTGCGTGCTGAGGAATAGCCGTGGAACCTGCATCGGCATTTTGATGACGCTGTACTGCGAGGGCACCCTTCGTCCGCTGTGGTGGGCTGGTGGAGACGACGATAGCAGCGGCAGCGTTGGTGATTGTGGCGCGTCAGCAGCATGAGCGACAACACCTGGACATGGCGCCTGCGGTGAAGATACACATTGTGGCGCTGCTGGTGACGGTGTTGTCGGCGGCGTTGCTGGCGCCGCTGACTCGTCTCCGCTGGCCCCGCCGCAAACATCACTGCTGTTGGTGCCGCCGCTGGTACTGCTGGGGCTGCGCACGTGTTCCTGCGGTGGCGCTGGTGCCGGCGAGCCAGGATGCTGGGCTGCAGTGGCGACGCTTGTGTTGACGTTGGTGATATTTGCGCTGATCAATGCAGGTTTGACGGTGGTCGTTAAGACGCTGCTCCCCCGAGTGACCGCGGCGGTTGCGGGCTGCACCTGTCGCACGTGCTTCGCACGTGCATTGCTGCTTCCGTGGCTGCTGTCGCTATCGTCTTCCTCCTCTGCCGCCTCCTCCTCAGTTTCGGACGAATCGTGCAGTGGAAGGCGAGGACGAAGGCGGGGCGATGCACAGGGCTGATGGCGCGCGTGATGTTGTTGCCGAAGCTGCGGTTCTGGCTGGCGGCTGTGTGGAGAGAGCCAGAGCAGCCGATGTAGCTGTGCGTGTTGACCAACCCGGCTGTGCGGCCGGTGCAGTGGGTGCGAGCGTTCTTGCTGCTGTTGACGTTGAGGGTTGATGTGAAAAGGGGACTGGGCGGCGTGCATTGTTCTGGAAGCTGCCGGTGCCAGGACGCGCTGAGGAGGGTGCTGGCGAAAGGTTCGGCTCGTGGGGAAGAACATGGGCAAAGGGTGCCGCTGAGCGCGAGTTGCGGCCTCGCGGACTTCTTTGCTCTTGGCCCTCACGATGACGACCCAGCTCTGATGCCCGTCGGCCACACCTCCTGGCACAGCGTTGTCACTGCCGCTTGCCGACCGAACTGCCTGCATCACAATCTTGCACTCTGCCTCCGTCTTGGGTGACCATGCTTGCAGTGCCGCTTCCTGTGTTGTGGCACACACACACACATACACACACGTTTGTGTACAACACAGCAGCGATCCATGCAAGCATGAGTTTCTGGTGTGCACAACAACATCAGCCAGCAAGGTGGCTGCTTGTTCGTCAAGAACGTTGTCGCACACTCAATCATGCTGGTATATGCTGCGACATAGCAGGGACTCACAATCAACTGTGCTGCATCTGAGCTTGAGGCCACAATGTCCATCAGCTGCACAAACAAGCGTTGCTTCCCCAGTGCCACTGCCACATCGTCTGCAGTTCCCCACACACAAGAAGATAGGTGCTGCATGTGAGACTACGCACACTCGTGCTCTGTACACGTGGTGTGTGTGCTCTCGAAGTGTGTACTCTGTGCTCAACGGCCGGAGGGCACTTACGCTTGTGTAATGACAGACCGGCGAGGAACTGCAACGGCGCAGCTGTCGCGCTCGCTGCCAGGTTTGAGTGCCGCTTCAACCTGCCAGTGGCATGCATGCACGGGCCGTTGGGCCGTGTGAAAGCAGGCGAGCAGATGAAAACAAGAACAAGCATGCGCTGCGCTAGGGTTGCTGGGCGGCGTACGCCTGGCCCCAAAGACTCTTGCATGATATGAAATACGGTGACATGAATATGCAGCCCAAGGGGATGTGACTGCACACACACACACACATACACATACACACATGCACAAGCACACACACACGTACACACGCGCACACACACACACACACACAAGCACCGGCACACGCTCGCCAGTTGACCCAAACAAGTTCCTGCGTTGATGTGAAAACGCACAAGAGCTCGAGGAAGGCGAGCGTCTGCTCCACAATGTGTTTGCTTAACTGAGTCTGCACGTTGACTGCACAGGACAATGGAGCACAGAAGGAGTACAAATGTGTAAGTTGTGTGGGCAGCAGCCGAGCGACGTTATTGACTGCAATACACCAGGTGTAGCTTCGCCGCCGTTCAAGCAACGCAAAAGGCCTCAAAGAGAAGGAGGGTGGGGTACTCCGGATAATGAGACCTCGTATCACAAAGACAACCGCCTTCCAGACATGCACACATTGCTCCGTTCACTCACCCACCGTTGTTTTGTGTCACAGCGGCAGCAAGCCAACAACAGTCGAGACGTGTTTCCTCCTTCAGTTCTGTGCGCAGAAGCAAACCTTCCTCAAAGATGGCCTCCACCAGTGGCAACACCTGATCCAACGCGCAAAAGCGTGAGTGCACACGGGGCGTCGTGTCAGAGGAGGAGTTGTGTTGTAGGTTGTGCTTGCGGATGCGTTGTGCGTTCAGGCAGAATAAAGGACTGTGTTCAGGAGTATACTTGTACGAGACGACGCAACGGCATCGCCCAATGCAAGTGGCACCAGCAGTCAAGGCGAGCCACATGCCAGCACGACGGCATGCACACGCACACACACACACACACACACACACACACACACACACACACACACACGCACACACACGCACACACACGCACACACACACATACATACATACATACACACACACACACACGCACACGCACGCACACATGTTTCAAAGTCACAGATCGAAGGGCACCCATCGGTGTACAACCTGTTCCTGGAACTGGGGGTTGACGGAAGGTTGTTGGATGAGCTGGATTAGGAGGCGCAGTTGCTGTGTCCAGATGGCCCACACGTCTTCGTTGTCATCTGCACGGATCATGAGGCAGCGCTCCAGCAGCATGCTGACCAGGTCCTGGCCATATTGGGCGCGTCGTACCTCTGCAGTGTCACGACAAAAGAACAAGCGCAGAGCCATTGTACCGACACATGAGTGCAGACAGGGACGTGGAAAAGACAGACTTTTATATGCGGGTAAGGTCGATCACTCACTCGGAGCGGCAAACACAAATGCTCAACATGAATGGCTTCGTGGGGGGGGGGGAGGACAGCATATCTGAACAGCCATGTTCGACACGCACCTGAGGCGCATGCTTGTTGAACCACGGCCTGTTGTCCCAAAAGAGCAACGCCTTCCTTGTCGCGCATCAGCTGAAGGGCTTTTACCCTGCTCACCAGCTAGTGTCAGTGAGTGTGTAGAGTGTGTTGCGAATGCAAATGTGTGTTGAAGGGGCTGAGTGAGTGCATCAACGTGTACAAGCACGCAGAGGTTGTGCTCCTCGCCTGTGTGGAAGAAGAGAGATATTGTGTCGCTCAGCAGGGTGTGTACGTGTGTGTGCGTGCGTATGATGCACAGGTATTTGTTGACGTCATTGGGTATTCTGAGCAATCATGACATGTATACGTATGCACGAAGCGCACTGACCAGTCTGAGGCAGCTGTCGTCAATGGTGGCGGATGCTCTGAACAGCTGAAGTACACAGGAGCTCAGTTTAACCTTGTGCAACCAATACAAGCACAGCATGGAGATGAGAATGGCAGCGGAAACATGGCACGTGCACTGCGTGATGGGGGGCGAGCATCAGCCGATGATCTGCGTGCACGAACCTGATCGGAGAATCTGTCACAGAGCCGCAATGCGTACGCAAAGAACCCAAGCTTCGCGAGGAATGCGTCTGCGCTGCTGCTTTGTTTCACAAGACCAAGGGCAGTGTTGAGCACCTGACACACTTGATCCACATCTCGTTCCTTGGCTGACGATGTATGTACGAGGGCAAAGGCGCGGATAATATGTGAATGTGTGTGTGGTGTGTGTGTGTGTGTGTGGAGAAAGAGACAGAGCAAGAGAGAGACAGACAGAGAGAGAGAGTGTGTGTGTGTGTGTGAGTGTGTGTTTGAGGGTGCAAAAGCGCGCGAATGTGTAAAAGTCGCAGGAGCAGCATGCGGATTGTTGCGTGTATCAACAGCAGTCAAGGGTTCACGCACACAGCATCAACCAAGCACAGTTGCGGTGCCCTTGTAGCAACCTACCTGCCATCTGCAGCACTTCCATCAACACAAGCACGTCTGCTTGTAGCCTGGCCTCTTCACCCTGCACATAGTGCTGTTTCTTGCTCTGATTGACCAAAGCAGCCATGGCGCCAAAGGACGACTTGCGTTTTGCCGTATGCCGTTTGTGTGTGCGGTGGTGCGAGTGAATACTATTTGACGACACCCTGGAAGGGAATGCGCCTGTGGAACTTGAGGTACAATGTGTTTTTGTGTTTGCGGCGTTGTGTCTAAGTACTGGAGGCGTGTGTTGGTTATGTGTTGGTGCTACCAAGATCTGTGTGATTAGAGTGAGCACAGTGCACAAACGAGCTCATGTAGCGAACGATGAGATGGCTTCTTTGCTTCTTCGTTACACCTGCAAAGATTAGTGTGTGTGTGTGTGTGTGTGTTCATTTTCCCGCCAAAATTCATCGCCTTGTCTTCTTCATACACACACCACAAGCATTGGTGCACTCTTCGTCTGTGTAGCACACCAGCACCATCAGCACCAGCACCAGCACCAGCACCAGCACCAGCACCAGCACCAGCACCAGCACCAGCACCAGCACCAGCACCAGCACCACACTTGTTTCTGCAGAACCTGCAGCCTGCCGTGCACGCAAACAGGCAAAGCAATTCAGAAGGAGACGAGGATGGCCAATATCGCAGCCCTCGAACAGCAATGTGAGTCGTGGGTGCTATTTGTTTGCAGAGACACAAGTTACATTCTTCCATCCCGAAGTTGTGCGCGCTGCAGGAACGCCAATCTCCTCTTCCGTATCTTTCATTGCCGTGCCCGACCTTGTGAGGGGTTCAGGCAGGCCTCACTTGCTTCTTCATTCTCACAACTTCTGCGAATCGCAGTGCTGGAAGCAGAAGCCAAGCAAGTGGAGTTCCTGCACAGTGCAAGGGAGCGCCTGGCAAAGGCGGCCGGTGTGCTGCGAGAAACCGCTGCGCGGTACACAGCATGGCAGCGTACACGACAGCGGCTCCACCTCAAACGACAGCAGCTTCGCACCGAGTTATTACAGGTACGCCGAGAGCGTGATGGGACGTGTGAGTGTGCACGCACGTGTTTGTTCGTGATTGTGAGTGGTTACAGACGAGTGTTTGGATGTTGTGAGTGAGAGCGTGTCTGCGCATGCACATGCTTTGTGGGCGAAGTGCCTCGGAAAGCGCTTGCACACGACATGCGGTTGCGGGTGGCTGTCCCGGGTTTGTGACAACGTGCTTTCTCTGGCTGTTAACGGGTGACCTTCGTCATTTGTGACATGACGGTTAGGCTCAGCAGGAACTGCGGTCCAAGTGCGACAAGCTTGGCATCAGCGGCACACCATTGCAGTCCAGGGGCTGTCAGGATGGGCAAGCGCTGGCAAGCTGGATACAGAACACGCTCCAACCAACCACGCTTGCGTTCTCCAGCACACCGGCTGCAGCAATAGCGAAGTCGCAAGGAGACGAGTGGGACACTGCACTCCAGTCAAGCACGGCAGGCTTGCTGGAGGAGACACGCACGGCCCTGACAAAGGCGGAAGAAGAGCAAAGGCGACTGCATCAAGACCCACACATCGCTGAGATGGCCCGCTCTCTCGACACAGAGCTGAGCACCCTTCAATCACAAGGCAAACAAAACATACCTGGTGTTTGTGTTTGTGCTTGCTTTTGCGTGTGTGCGTGTGTGGTTGCCCTTATGTGTGTGTGTGTGCTTGTGTGTGTGCTTGTGTGTGTGCTTGTGTGTGTGCTTGTGTGTGCTTGTGTGTGTGCTTGTGTGTGTGTGTGTGTGTGTGTGTGTGTGTGTGTGTGTGTGTGTGTGTGTGTGTGTGTGTGTGTGTGTGTGTGTGTGTGTGTGTGTGTGTGTGTGGAGGAGGGTTTTGGGGCAGGTTGCTCTTCCACCACCACGACCTCCTCCTTTGGCTCCTTCAGTCACGCATGCGCATGCCTGTGTTGTCGTTGTGCAGTGTTTTGTTTGACCCTGTCGCCCTGTCGTCCCCGTTGGTTTCATGAAGCGAAACTCGCGGGTCTGTCTCGGGTTTAGTCCCCAGCAAGCTGCATCCCGCACGAGAGAGCCTGACACGAATCTTCTTGGTGTCTTGATGCCTCTGCCGGTTGTACTTGTGTTGTTTCAGTGGCCGAGCTGCGTAAGAAGGCCCTGACGCCTGATCAACGCGAAAGGCTTGTGGAGCAAGAGCGACAGCTGGAGTTGGAGCTCAATGCGTTCCTCATTGCCGTCCTCGGTTCCGACGAGGATGACGATGACGACGGGGAAGAAAGAAGAAAGAGCAAGCAAGACAGTTTCGGCGGCAACGCTGGGCGTCCTGCCACAAGTTGCTCTCGCTCAACACCACACCGTTACCACCACAAGCATCATCACCGCGAGCAGTCGCGCCACTTTCACCACCCACGCGTTTACGAACACGACTCCCCTCTTTCCTCATCGTCATCTTCCCTTGACCACATGCACATCCACTCGCTCCTAAACAGTTCTTGAACGCGGGTGTCTCTGTGTGTGTGTGAATGGTTACATGACGCATCCAAGGATGAATGTACGGCACTGGGAGGAAGTTTGCTACGTGTGACGAATACACAAACTGACCAACTGATAAGAGCAAGATGTGAGGAGGGCTCTTGGGCTCGAGGGCTCTGACAGAGGCAGAGGAGCAAGAGAAGTACTGGAAGTAGAGAGCGTGTCAGTTGAAGGTCGAGTGCCAGCGCGTTGCAGGCGCGTGGAGAACATGCAGAGGAGAGGAGAAGGGATGTCGACAAGACAAGCTCAGCAGAACACACCAGACAAGCTCACCATACTTACTAGACTTACAGAGCAGAGCAGAGCAGAACACACCATTCGACTATTCGAACAAGCAAGGAACCTCGGAACACCAAAACAGAAGTATGGAGGAGTAGTCTGTAGTGTCAAGGATTTGTGTAGGAGTGTCAAGGCACCATCAAGGCACGCTCCAGCCGACACCATAAAGTGTAGCTATGGCGAACGTTGTGAGCCGGGCAACGGCTGGGTTGACGCAGCTGTACTCGTCTGTGGCACAGCAGCGCGATGACGGCGCACACCATGGACGAGCACAACACCAACAGCCAAAGCAGGAGCAGCAAGAAGGTGGCGTGTAGCACAGTGAAGTCGTGATGGCATGTCTCTGTGGCGACGAAAAGTTGGGAGTGGTTGGCCCACATGCCGCTTTAGTTTGTGCAGGTTGTCGTGGTTGTTCATGGCGGAGCCTGAAAGCGTTGAACGCCTCCAATGTCTGGCTGTGCTTCGGTTGGTTATTGGTTTACGCACTCACTGTGACACTGTTGCTGGTGTCCTTGGTGTTTTGCGGGGAGTAGATCTGAGTCGCCTGACTGCCGAAGATGGCTGCTTTCAGCCTGTGCCTCCAGGTGAGCGTGTAGTGACAATGCGGAGGAGATGCGGAGCACAGTATGGAGTGGGAGTGGTGTTATTGGACGCGGTGCACATCATGCGTCTGCGTGCATCCCGCGTGCCGTGTCACAGTCAGTTGTCTGTCCATCTCCCCTCAGCATCGCTGGTTCGCTGGTTCGCTGGTTCGCTGATTTCTTGTTGCTTTGCTGGGGATGGGCAGTGCCTTTGCTCGGTGGGAGATACCGGTATCTGCGCAGCATTGGGCGTGGCGGTTTTGCGCTCCTGATCCGCGCCGAGGATACCTACTGCCCCACCCACAGTCACGTCGCTATCAAGATCATGCACGCCCAGTTTGCACAGCTGGGCTCACACGAAGCAACCGTCACACGCCAGCTCAACACCCTTGACCCGCTAGAGTGCGTACTTTGCGTGTGTGTGTGCATGTTTGTTTGTTGGTGTGCATTTTGTTTGTTGGTGTGCATGTGTGCGTTTGTGTGTGCGTGCGTGTGTGTGCATGTGTGTGTTTGTGTTTTTGTGCAGGTGTCCACGTGCAAGTGCATGCTTGTTCGCATGCATGTGTTTTTGTGGAATGTATGCCTTAGTGGTACCTCCCTCCTCATCCATCGAAGCTCACGCACACAGCGATGATTCCGTTTTCTGTTCGCGTTGTACCGCAGCACATGTCATGTTGTCCGCTGCATCAACACGTTTGAGTTTGCAGGTCACTTTTGCATCGTGTTCGAGGTGCGTGCTTGTCCTGCTGACGTGTTGATTTTGTGTTTCGTTCATCTCCACGACCTTTCTTTCATCCGTTGTCTTGTCTCACGTGTACACACACACACACGCGCGCGCGCACACACATACACGCGCATACACGCGCATACACACACGTGCACACGTGAATCACACGTTCCATGGTGCAGTTGCTGTCATCAACACAGCTGAAACATGCAGTGGAAACAGCGTCGCAGTTCACAAATACCAAAGCAGCAAACACAGGTCTGCGTGTGTGCGTATGCGCGCGCATGCGTGTGCGTGGTGTGCGCGGAAGTTACAATCATCTGTTCAACCACTGCAGTGTCGTGCACTTTGGTGTGTGATGAGCACGCACACACACACACTCACGCACACGCACACGCACTCACGCACACACACACACACATACACTCTCTCTCTCTCTTACTCGCACTCACTCACTCACACACACACTCTCACTTCTAAATTGTGCTGTGTTGTTGCGTATGAGACAGCGAGTCTCAAGTTACAGGCTGTGCGCAAGGTGGCCGCCCAGCTTCTGACTGCGCTCGTACGTGTCATATATGCACATGTACACACAGCGCTTGCCGCCTTGCACGTGTTGTTGTCATTGTGTCACATCATGGCATCTCGCGTGTGCGCGTGAACGCCACATCATCACCTTTCTTCTCGTGTCGTGCGTCTGATATTTGTGTGCATGTGTGCACGTGCACGTGTGCGTTCAATTCCCTTAGGCCGTGTTTCGTCATGCCAACATCATCCACGCCGATCTTAAACCAGACAACGTTCTCCTCCGTGATGGTGCGTGCGTGTGTGTGTATGTGTTTGCGTGTGTGCGTGCGTGTGTGTGTGTGTGTGTGTGTGTGTCTGCGTATGCGCGCGTGTGTGCTGATGGATGCATGTGTTTGTGTGTTTCTACGTGTGTATGTCTGTGCTGCTGTACGGCAACAACCAATGTTGTGTGGTTTCCCACTACCTATTTTCCCATGCTACCAAACTTGCTGCTCACCATGAACACCATCACCACCACTCGTCACTACCACTCATCACAACCACTCATCACAACCGCTCATCACCGCAGACGCCGCCAACTCGTGCTTCATCAAAGTTGCTGACTTTGGCAATGCCATCAGCAACACGGAGGAGGCTGTTGCTCCATACTACGACTCGTTTGACATCCAGACACCGCTCTATCGTGCACCAGAGGTGACAAGTATCGCAGTATCTGTTATTGGTGGCGGTAGTGGCAGCTGTGATCATGGCGATGGTTGTAGTCTTGTTGTGGCGAACGTCTGGACTCGTGCCTGGACTCAAACCGTGATGCACGCTCACGTGCACGCGTACTCGCGTGTTGTATTTCATGCACAGGTGTACTTTGGCATTCCTTTTGGTCCGGAGATTGACATGTGGTCAGCCGGTTGCATCTTGCTCGAGGTACAGCATACCTGCACGTACAAGATAGCTTGCACCAGTGAACATTGAAACGATGCACATGGTTCCCACTCACATACACACATACACACATACACACATACACACATACACACACTCTCACACTGACACACATGCACATACACACAAACACACATACACACTCTCTCACTGACACACATACACACATACACTGACACACACACACACACACACACACACACACTCTCTCTCTCTCTCTCTTCATCTCCCCTCCCCCACCGCCCCTTTCCAGCTGCTGCTTGGTCGCGTCCCGTTTGGCGGCTCAACACCGGATGACGTCGTCAGCAGCATCGTCGCACTGACAGGACACCTGCCACACATGTACACCGCAGGCAAATTCTACGCCAGGGTGCGCACCTTGCATGCGTATGTGTACGTGTGTGTGCATGTGCATGTGTGTATGTGCATGTGCGTGTGTGCATTCAGTGAGTGCGTGCGTGTGTATTTGTGTGTGCGATGCATTCGCGCACGCAACCACATAATGTGCTGCAGTTCCTGGCGATTGTCGGGTTGCTCACCACTGTATTCCCTCCACTGCTGTTGTTGCAGTTCTCCCAGCACGTGGACAGCCGGCCCTCAACGCCACACGAACCGCTCGACCGCATGTATGCCCATATCGCACGCGCCTCCCCTGCACCATGACGGACACACACTTACACACACACACACACACACACACACCACGCCGAAACAGAGCAAAATACAATACTATGGGGCGACAATCCCCCCCCCCCTTTCCGTGACGATTCATCACAATGGTCTCCGCTTTTTTTTTTTCGTCGTTGCCTGCAGGCACGCGGCCCTTGCATCACGGCTTCAGGAGCATCTTCACTTCAACCACCCAAGCTTTGCCAGCTTCCTTGCTGGCATGCTCCATCCCGCGCCTTGTGAGTTCCATCGCGAATCGAGCACTGTGTCTTGTTTGTCATTCCCGCTTGCACGTGCATGCACACACACACACACACACACACACACACACACACACACACACACACACACACACACACACCCGTGTGTACTGGTGTTGTAGCCAAGCGCATGACGCCGTTGGAAGCACTGCAGCATCCGTTTCTGGCGCCGCTGTTTCCCTTTCGCCTCCTCGTGTCAGACCCGCCCCTGTACTCAAACCCGGTCTGGTTCCCCCCACGCCCACACTCGTTTGCATACGCACACGCGGCCGAGTGCGAGCGCCCGCTGCCCGCACACCGCAGCAGCACACGGCGACCACAACAACAGCAGCAAGAGCAGCAAGAGCACCAGCGGCAGCGTGGGGGTCGTGCCAGTGGCGGTGCCAGTGGTGGTGGTGGCAGTGGGATGGCTGTTGGTCGCCCGCCAGCAACAAGCACCGCAACAGTAGACACCACAGATGCATGGCAGCTCAAGTGGGTAAGAAATCCACTGCAACAGCAACATCAGCAACATCAGCAACATCAACAGCAGCGACAGCACCACCAGGCTCGTGGTGTTAGTCGAGTGGCGCAATCTGCGTTTCATCGCGTGGCCAACGCGTCCTCTGCATTTCATCCTCTACGCCTCCACACCAACGGCAGCACAGGCAGTGCGCCTCCGCAGTCGTCTGCTGCCGTGAAAGACGAGGACCTTGGGCACCTGGGTGGTGATAGTGACAGCATTGCAGCAGACGTGCGCCACTCGCGGTCCTCTCGCTCGCGCCGCTCTGTCCGGCGTGCATACGCTGGCGATGAAGACATGAAACGAACGCCTTTGTTGCAGGCGAGTAGTGACACGACTGCGGCCACGCCCACCTCAACCACCACGGCACGCCCAGCTTCATCAGGCCGTGGTGGCATGCGCACCCCTGACCGGGCAGGGAAGCTGCTCAGGTCGAGCGATGGCAAAGCCATGGTGCTGATGGCTGCAGGCACCATCGCAACGGCTGCACCTGACCAGCAACACGCCCCTCACACACACCAACGCCAACAACGCCAACAACGGCAGCAGCGGCAGCGCAGCGCAATGGCAATCACAGATCGTGATGTGAAGGAGGAGGACTTTGATGAAGGTGATGATGCACTGCTGTCATCGCCACACTCAAGCGAAGCAGCCACATCCCGCCAGCGCACCCGACGGCGATCAACAACCACTTCAACAACAGCATCAGTAGCAACAACAGCAACAGCAGCGTCGTCATCAAAGCGGACATCATCCCGGGAGAAGACACGACGTGGGTCGAGGGGGAAAGGGAAGCGTGGGGATTCGGACGTATCGTCCACCTCGAGCGTGTCACGGCCGCGTGGAACTGGTGCGCGTGCTGATGTCGACGATGGTGCTGTTGACGGCATCACACCTCCGTCTTCGCCACAGTTTTCCCGCCGCTCGGCCAGCAGCACTCCAAAGGCGCGCAGAGTCAACAGTAGCAGCAAAAGGAGACAACAACAACAACAACAACAACAACAACAACAACAACAACAACAACAACAACAACAGCAGCAGCAGCAGAGGGGGAAACAGAAGAAAAAATCAGCCAAGAGCCAGGCACGGAAGTCGGGACACTGTAGAAGGAAAGGAGGGGCTGATACCATGGTTGGTGATGACGTTGATGAGGAGATGGACTTTTTGGAAGAAGGAGGCGCAGACATCATTGTTGTGCACGACGACGTCAACGGAAACAGCGACAACACGCGAATGGCCCACGCGTCTGTCATGGCCTACCACGCCACACTCGCTGCAGCAGAGGGCGAAGATGAGCTCTTGTCCAGCGGAGAAACGGTATCAGCGGCGTCGTTGTCTCGTTCCGCTAGCGGCTCCACCCCATTGCGACGGGCGCCGCGATCCACATCAGCCGCACCGTCGTCGAGTGTTGCCTCAGCGAGAACAGGTAAAGGTGCGAAGAAGCACAGGGCCAGCGCAGCGCGTGACGGCGACACCCTGGCAGCAAAGCGCGCGAAAGTGACCAAACGCGCCTCAGAACACAAGGCAGCAACAACAGCATCGACAACACCACCAACAACAGGAAGTGTTGATGATGGCGATGATGCTGGTGCGTCACGGCTGTCACCGCCATCTTCACCGCTCCCACAGGCGCTGCCAATGGAAGGAAACACGCGAGCGGCAGCGCAGCACCAGCAGCAGCGCCAGCACCAGCAGCACCGTGAACGACGCCCAAAGAGCAAGCTAACAAGGAAGCCGAAGAAAGGCCGGCATCTGCCTTCTCCATCTGCAATGACGCCAACATCACCCACAACAGCAGCCTCTGCCGGTCCCTTTGATCTTGATGAAGGCGTCATGCGTGATCGCGTGTGGAGTGAACCGTCGAGTGCAGATGTGTCGCCTGCTCGCCCCGCACACCCTGCTCACACTCCCCATGTCGGTAAATTGCCACCGGTCAACACAACAGCGGGTGCATCACGTGGCACCACCGCAACACGGCCCAAGGCGGCCGCGACCGTGCACCCGTCTTCACCCTCGTCGACGCACAAGACTCCAAGGAAGCCCGTGTTGCCTGTGTTTCCTGGCCGCGATGCGTCCTCTGCGATTCAAGCACGCATGGCGGCACTGGCAGCGCGCTCGCCATCGTCATCGTCATTAGCGGACGCCATATCATCATCTTCTTCATCGTCCTCAGTTGTGCTGCACGAAGTTGCCACGGAATCGACACCAGTGGTTGGTAAACCTTGCGCACGATACACACACACACACACACACACACACACACACACACACACACACACACACACACACACCATGCCACATGCTATCCTTGCCTCATCATTTTGTGTCGTCCCTCGCCCCTTTATGTATGGCACGCCGCCCATCCTTGATGCTTGCAGGCATTGGCGACATTTGACGATGCGGATGACACGTTCTCCGATAATCAGCGCCGCAATGACAGCAAGGTCGCGCGTGTCCTTGGTCAACCAACACCATCACCGTCATCATCAGCCAGGCGCAAGAAGACGCCAATAAGAGCAGGACAACGAGCACAACTCGCTGAACGTCAAGGACACAACGGCGTGGGCGGTGGTGTTGTTGCTGGTGCTGACAGCAGTGACTTTGATGCATCCTCGGACCATGAGGACATTGACTTCCTCACTCTGTAGGACAGAGAGTGCCGTGCGTGTGCGTGCTGTTCTGTTTCAAGAGTGTTGGGTATGGGTTCTGTGACTGCTTGTAAGCGCGTGTAATGGAACAGAACTGATATGAAGTAAACCACAAGAGCAGAACAGAAGGCATGTTTGAAACATGATGCAACTCACCAACGATACTTAAAAAGAAAGCAGGGCTCGGGCAACGCAGCAAGGAAAGGTGGAACGTGGAACAGCAGGCAATTTCGTGCTTAGGAACGAGGATACAATTTCAGCAGTCAGAGCGACACTGAACGACAAAACAAGCAAGAAAGTCAAAGGGAGGAAAGAGCAAATGAAGAAGACTGAAAGAAGACGCGCGCATGCAATGGAAACACGAGTACGCATTCGAGAGGGTGGACGCAATGCAAACAGATCAACAACATCACGAGCAACAAAAAAATCAACACACACACACACACAATCGAGATGATATGCTGCGACAAGCCATCATCTTTGTGCCACTTCATGCATCGAACCCAAAGTCATCTGCGTCGTTTAACTGCATCCTCTGCTCCCCAGTCTTTGACAGCACCACGTTGTCATATGTGCAGCCAGGAGGGGCGACTGTCGCGTAGGCATCATCTCCCGTACCCTCGTCACCCATGTCATACTCAGGCGCTGTTGCTGCAGTTGTGTGGGGTGAGGCCAAGTCATACTCAGGCGCTGTAGCTGCAGTTGTGTGGGGTGAGGCCAAGTCATACTCAGGCGCTGTAGCTGCAGGTGTGTCGGGTGAGGCCATGTCGTACACCGTCGTGCTTGCTGCTGCAGTGTGCTTGGCTGCCGAGGACACAGGCACCTCGTATTCATTGGCTTTCGCGTGCTGGATGGGCTGTGAAGCAGGCATGGCATAGGCGTTTTCTGCCCAGGCGGAACCTTTGTGCAGCTGCGCGAGGTGACCGACCACAGGTTGTTCGTACGTGCGGCACTCGTTCGGGTCAGCGTACTCGTAGTCGAACATGGCCATGTTCATCTTGCCGCCAGCAAGCCCGTCATTGTCGCTCGCGCACTCTTCGTACGTTGGGTTCATGGAGACGGGTGGTGTGGTGCGGGTCTTGGACAGCCGTGTACGCTTCTTCCGGCGGCGAACAAACACCGCAAGCACTGCATGTCATGTGACACGTGGCAAGTGGCAGTTTGTGTCAGAGTATGAAGATGGGTTGCATGGACAAAATACCACCGCAACGCACAAACAAACGCAACGACATGCGTGCACGCATGCAAACACAAACACAGACGCAGACACAGACACATGCAAGCACACATGCAAACACACACACAGACATGCAAGCACACACGCACACACAGAGACAAACACACACACGCACACAAACTCACGGATGCCGGCGATGAGACCGATGGCGCCAGCGACGACGGCGACAATGATGGTCGTCATGTCCGTGCTGCCGCTGCCGCTGCGGCTCGTTTGTGGGTTGATGTTCTGGTTGGGGGGCGTTGAGCTGACTGTGGTCGCAGTTGTCGACTCTTGTGCGTCAGATGTGGTCGGTGGCGCTGAGGCGGACGTTGACGCTGTGAGGTCCATGTGATCTGAGGGCGACGCTGTGGACAACGTAACAATCATGGTGGTCGTTGTTGTCGTTGTAGACGTGGTTGTTGTTGTTGTTGTAGTTGTAGTTGGTGTAGTTGTAGACGTGGTTGTTGTTGTTGTTGTTGTTGTTGTTGTTGTTGTTGTTGTTTTAGAAGTTGTTGTTGTCATCGGTGTGGTTGTCATTGTTGTTGTCGATGTGACCGGCACCAACTGTGCAATGCGCACTGCACTGATCTTGCCATTGTTTGCAGAGCTGGTGAAGTCAATGTCGAGGTTCGTGTCACCCGCGTACACATCAAACACCTTCACCGTGGCCGTGGCCCACCCAACGCTGTCGGTCAAGTCCACGTTACTCTCCACAAGCGTGCCCTCGATGTAAATGTCAAAGACGCGCTCTCCAGGCTGGTCGGTGCATTCGCAGATGTCAGCAAAGTGGAGAAACACGCGGTACCACTTGTTGCGAGTCACGGGGAAGTTCATCCTGAGCGTGCTTGCGTACTTCTCTGACTGGTAGAGGGTGTCGTCGTTTGTGTTGGCGATGTTGATACTCTGGACGAACGTGCTGCCTTGGATGTAGGAGCCTGCGGGCTGCCACACGCGGCCCTCTGTGTCTGTGTACGAGTTGCTGTCGCCAGCGTTGACCGCATATACATCATCGCCAACAATGAAGTCGGTGGGGACATTGGGGAGGGCTGCGGGGGACATGGACGTTGACATTGACGCTGTGGTTGTTGTAGTACTGGCTGCGGAGGCAGTTGAGCTTGTCCATGGCGCCACAGAGGGTACAATGGTTGTTACGCCGACTTGGCAGTTGCTGTTCAGCAAGCTGGATGCGAACTTGAATGCGCCGTCCCAGTACGTTTTGCATTCGAAGCTGCTGCGCGAGATATCTGCCACTTCGCGCATGTGGAAGAATTCTGCCGTTCCGGAACCGCTGCTCCGGTCCATGTTCAGCGCGCCAATGGAACCACACTTGCCATACAGCTTCAAGTTCATGTCGCCATCAATCTCCATGTCCACATCGCTCGCGGACTCGAACCTAGCCGCAAAAGTACACATGGTTGGGAGGCAGGATGGACGGAAGCAGTGATGTGATGAGACATGTAAGCAGATGCCAGAGAGCGTGTCGTCGAGTTGTCCCAGTGAAGAAGCCATCAGCAATGGCAAAGAAGGGACTACACAAACCACAGAGCAGACACGGCATTGGCCAATCATGCTGCATTTCGATAGACACGGACATAAGCAGGCAGACTGACAACAGGCTGCCACAAACACACACACACACACACACACACACACACACACACACACACACACACACACACACACACACACACACACACACACACGTACTGAGCAAATCCATTCACATGATTTGTGCAGGGATAAGAAACGCACGTGTGAGACGTATTTGATCCAATGGTGACGCTGAGGGAGGCGTCGTTCTTCGTTTCCAGGTGGATGTTGGTCGCAGCTTTGAGGGAGGGAAAGGAGATGAGGGGCACATCCACCGCCGCCTCAATCCGGAGACAGTCCACGGATTGCAGGTTTGGGAACTCAATCTTCGACGACACGTCGCCGTCCACGAAGATGTACATGTCGTCGACGGCTGTCATGCCTGTGAAGACGATGGTGTCGATCTCTGCGCCGCTCTTGATGTTGAGCTCAAAGTCGTCGAAGCTTGTTGCTTGCACGTCAATGTGATTGCATGCACCTGTGGCGTCGATGGCGTAGTCGTCGCCGTTGCTGGTGCTGAACATGCCCTGTGTCACAATGAACGCACTGCCGGCCGAACACGACTTGACTTCGACCGTGTCGTCGGGGTCGATTGAGGAAGGGCAGGTGCTGCTGCTTCCACCCTCTCCACCACCACCGCGGCCTTCTTCTTCGCCATCGTCTCCGCCATCGCCGTGTGCGTGCACCAGGTGCAGCTCGCTCGCGCACAGCAGCACCGCCAGCGCCAGCACCCCAACAAGCACAAACAAACGTCGCATGCTCTTTGGGATGGTTGCTTTTGCAGCAGCAGCAGAAGTAATTGGCGTGGCTGTGGGAAGCAGTTTACAGCGCCTGCTGTTGCTTGCAAGCAAAATGGCGGTGTTCGTTGACGTCTTCCATCACATTTCGGCTGCACCAACTCGTTGGCGCCGTGGGAACCTGCGTGCATTTCCGGCGCGTTTTACGTTCTCGCCCTCGCCTCATCACGTCATTTGCCTACTCATTCATGAGAGCGTGTCTCCAGCAGGCCGCTCTGCGTTGACTTGCTTGCACTTTCTCTCTCTCTCTTTCTCTCTGTTCGCATTTGTTCACTGCTGTACGAGGTGGCTCGCTCGATGAGGGAACACCCTCTCTGAAGCGTTAAAGCAGCAAAGCAGAAAGCGCGAACAGCAGAATGCAAAGAAAGAACACAAGCAAGGCAGGTAGCAGAAGGGGTTTGCCAGAGCTTCTGGCCCATGGCGCTTCGCTGTCTTTGGGAGCAACACACGCAGCAGCACTACACAGCGAGCCGGCTCGTCTGTGGTGTCTTCTGGGGGTGGTGGCGAACTCCTCTCAAGGAAAGCGAAAGCATAACAAAAGAAACGAACGCTGGAGCCCATCACCAGTCCTGGTGTGAGCAAACAACATGAAGAAGACAACAACATGGATATTCAGTAACAACATGAAGTGGTGAGAACAACAAAGGGACAGGGGAACTGAAAGCAGGCATGAAACGCCGGGCAGCTGCAGGCTCCCAACGAGAAGCGTGTCCAGCTGACATTAAGCAGGAGGGGGAAGGAAGGGCACGGGAAATCCAAACGCAGCTCCAAGCACACAACACAACACAACACAACACAGTGGAGGGGTATGGCGTGTTGATAGCACCGTGAAGCCTTAAGCGTCGAAGCCAAAGCCAGCGCCGTCGCCCAGTTGCACGAGATGGTTCGCTTTCGGAGACACCGCAAGATTGTCGTAGATGGGCGGAAGCGTCTCATACACACGGTCTGTGGTGTCAACGCCTTCTTCAGCACTGTCTTCGTCATCACAGGTGCTGGCAACGGCTGGGTAGTTGTCATACAGGCGGAGCTGGGGTTGCCCCGTGCGTGCAGAGCTGTTCACATCAGTTGCCGTTGATGGGGAAGCGACATCGTAATGCACGTTCTCGCTGCTGTCCTGGAGGCGCACGCCATACCCAGGTGGAGGCAGTGGTCGCTGCTGGTGCATGGAGCTGCGAATGCTGCTGCCGCTGTGGCTGTGGATACCTTTCACGCTCGAGGCGGGTGTTGGCACCATGTAGGGTTGCTCGGACCACGACGTATCTGGTACATCGTATGTGTTCTCCTGAACACCGCCGTGGCCGACAACAGGCTGTTCGTACGTGCGGCACTCGTTCGGGTCAGCGTACTCGTCGTCATACATGGCCATGTTCATCTTGCCGCCTGCAAGTCCATCCTGACGCGAGCGGGGCGACGGGTCGTACGTTGGGTTCATGGTGATGGGCGGTGTGGTGCGGGTCTTTGGCAGCTTCGTGCGCTTGCTGCGACCACGAACGAATACGGCAAGCACTGCACGAAGACGAATACAGTGTCATGTGGTTGATTTTGGGCATGCGAGTGTGAGCCATTGCATATGTGGATAGCCCAGAGCATGCACAAGAACACAAAACTTGCGCACATACAACACGCAATTGCGCATTCTTGCGCTACAGTGCACATGTCACAGACAGACAGACAGACAGACAGACAGACAGACAAACAGACAGACAGACAGACACAAACACATGCAAGCAAACACACACACACACGCAACAACCACAAACTCACAGATGCCGGCGATGAGACCGATGGCGCCAGCGACGACGGCGACAATGATGGTCGTCATGTCCGTGCTGCCGCTGCCGCTGCGACTCGTTTGCGGGTTGATGTCTGCTGCTGTTGACGTTGGCGTGGAGAGCTCTGAGGTTGACTGTGCTGTCACGTCGGTGGCTCTTGGCGCCGAGGAGGACGTCGATGCCGTCAGGTTCATGTGATCCGAGGGCGACGCTGTTGACAACGTGGCCAACTTCGCTGTCGTGGTGGTGGTGGTGGTGGTGGTGGTTGTAGTTGTTGTAGTAGTAGTAGTTGTTGTTGTTGCTGTAGTTGTAGTTGTTGTTGCTGTTGGTGTTGTTGTTGTCGTCGTCGTGGTGGTGGTGGTTGTTGTTGTTGTTGTTGTAGTTGTAGTTGTTGTTGCTGTTGTTGTTGTTGTTGTTGTCGTGGTGGTGGTGGTGGTGGTTGTTGTTGTTGTTGTTGTTGTTGTTGTTGTTGTTGTTGTTGTTGTTGTTGTTGTTGTCGTTGTCGTTGTAGACGTGGTTGTTGTTGTGGACGTGGTTGTAGTTGTTGTAGTTGTAGACGTGGTTGTTGTTGTTGTGGTTGTTGTCGCCTCTTCAGCAGTTGTTGTCATCATCGTGCTCGAGGCCAGAGTGGTTGATGTGGTTGTTGTTGTCATCGGTGTGGTTGTCATTGTTGTTGTCGATGTGACCGGCACCAACTGTGCAATGCGCACTGCACTGATCTTGCCATTGTTTGCAGAGCTGGTGAAGTCAATGTCGAGGTTCGTGTCACCCGCGTACACATCAAACACCTTCACCGTGGCCGTGGCCCACCCAACACTGTCGGTCAAGTCCACGTTACTCTCCACAAGCGTGCCCTCAATGTAAATGTCAAAGACGCGCTCTCCAGGCTGGTCGGTGCATTCGCAGATGTCAGCAAAGTGGAGAAACACGCGGTACCACTTGTTGCGAGTCACGGGGAAGTTCATCCTGAGCGTGCTTGCGTACTTCTCTGACTGGTACAGGGTGTCGTCGTTTGTGTTGGCGATGTTGATGCTCTGGACGAACGTGCTGCCTTGGATGTAGGAGCCTGCGGGCTGCCACACGCGGCCCTCTGTGTCTGTGTACGAGTTGCTGTCGCCAGCGTTGACCGCATATATGTCGTCGCCAACAATGAAGTCGGTGGGTGCCGTTGATGATGCCGTTGGTGACACTGCTGTGGTTGTCGTTTGCTGCGGCACACAATGGCTGTTTTCGAGGTTTGATGTGCGCCTGTTATCCCAGTACGTTAAGCACTTGAAGATGTGGTTGCGCGAGACCTCCGCAACTTCGGCCATGTTGTAGAATATGGCATAACCAACGCCTGCATCCCGGTCCATGTCCAGGTGATCAATGCTTCCGCAATTTCCGTACACCTTGAGGACCATGTCCCCATCAATCTCCATCTCCACATCACCTGCAGTCTCAAACCTGCATGTGGCATGCATGATGTGCGATCGTGGATGAAAAGCACAACACAGTCGTGAGATTGCTTGTGCATGAGAACAGGCGATTTTGGTGTTGATTGTTGAGTGACTCTGTGGACAACATGCTCAGCGGGGCGGGGCGGTAGTGTGTGGGTGTGGCGATGTCATGGTGGGGTGAGCTGATGTGAAGTGACAGCAATGACATACGTCTTTGAGGTGCTTGATCCGATGGTGACGCTGAGGGAGGCGTCGTTCTTCGTTTCCAGGTGGATGTTGGTCGCAGCTTTGAGGGAGGGAAAGGAGATGAGGGGCACATCCACCGCCGCCTCAATCCGGAGACAGTCCACGGATTGCAGGTTTGGGAACTCAATCTTCGACGACACGTCGCCGTCCACGAAGATGTACATGTCGTCGACGGCTGTCATGCCTGTGAAGACGATGGTGTCGATCTCTGCGCCGCTCTTGATGTTGAGCTCAAAGTCGTCGAAGCTTGTTGCTTGCACGTCAATGTGATTGCATGCACCTGTGGCGTCGATGGCGTAGTCGTCGCCGTTGCTGGTGCTGAACATGCCCTGTGTCACAATGAACGCACTGCCGGCCGAACACGACTTGACCTCGACCGTGTCGTCGACGCCAATATCGTCGGGGCAGTCGGCTCGTGCGAGGTGCAGGTGTGGCTGCTGTGCGAGGGCGACCAGCACGCTCAGCACAAACACAAACAAGCGACCACCGCCATAGCCGCCATAGCCGCCATATCCCGACGACATCTCCAGCGCCATTGTTGCGTCGCACGCACGCACTCCAACTCGAAGACTCGAGACAAAGAAAATGACGTCATCTGCACGCAGGTTATCGTTGGGCTGCGATTGGCTTTTCGCAAAGACTTCCACCAAAACCAGGGTCACGGAAAAACAACTGGCGATTTGGCAAATCGTCCATATCCGCTTTTGCTTGGCAACACCGCGCAAACGAGACGACAGCCAACCAACCAACCCAAACAACAGCAGAGCACATCTCTCCTTGTCGTGCACACGGTCGCAGCTTCAAGCCACAACACACCACAACCCCTCCAGCAACCCCTTGTCTGTATTACCTTTCCTGGCCAAGATGACACGTCGCTTGAGGGAGGACGATGATGACCACGGATTCCGTGAGTGTTGCTTTCCCCTTTGGATGTCTGTTCTGCTGTTGGTATTGGTGTTGTGCTGTTGGTGCTGCTGCTGTTACTGTTCTGTTGTTGGTGTTGCTGTTCTGCTGTTGTTGTTGGTGTTGCTGTTCTGTTGTTGCTGGTGGTGCTGGTGTTGGTATTGGTGCGGCGTTGTGGTTGGCAAAGTGAAGTATTTGTGTGGTACTGACGCACCTTGCTTGCACGCCTTATCCCTTCGTATCGTATTCCATATTCACTGCTTGGCAGAGGACGTGGAGCTTTCCACGCTGCAGCGGCAGTTTCGTGTCGCGGAGGGCTATCGCAAGGCATACTCCGAGGAATCCCACAACACACTGAGAAAACAGGTTGGCGCAGGCCCCATGTGCAAGATTGCCAGAGTGCGAGGGCGCGAAACTGCACGGTGGCAGGTGTTGGGGATGCTTCATGATGCGATCCCAAACTCTAGCACAAGCACGCACCGATTCACCCATGCGTTGGCCTAAAGATGATTCCTCTATTCGGCACTCACAAAGGGCGTGTTACCTCTCTCGCTTGCTCGTCACACACGAACCATGGCTTTGTGTAGGAGGAGCAAATTGCCAAGCTGACGAAGGACAACGAGTTTCTCATGTCAGAGCTCAAGCTCGCAGATGCGGCTGAGCGCACGGAACAGAAGGTGGCGCAAACGTGTGCCACAATGTCCTCCGTCCTGCAAAAGCATGAGGTGAGTTTGTTCACAAGGTGCACTCTTGCTTTCGTGGGAATTGAGGCAGTGACGTTCTCAGTCATGACATGTGCTGCAGCTCACGGGCAGCATGTTTCCACTTTCTACTGTGCGTGTGTGTGTGTGTGTGTGCGGGCGCGTGTGTGTACATGTGTTGGGCATGCCTTGACGTGCGACTGCCATATGGTAGGATGAAGTGGCACAGGAGAAGTCGCGAAACGACGAGTTGGGCAAGGAGATTCGGGATATGGAGCGCAAGCTGGCGCAGAAGCGGCGCAACGTTGGTGGCGCCTCTGGTGTTGAGGAGCGAAAGGCCAAGGTGAATGCGCAGATCTCCACCATGGAGAACCGCTTGGAGAAGATGCTCAAGAAGTACAACGCCACGCTCACAGAGAACGCAAAGCTGCGCGAGACCATCGACCATCTGAAGCAAGAGCGCAAGGTGCACAGTGTGTGTGTGTGTGTGCGTGAGTGCGTGAGTACGTGCGTGCGTGTGTATGTGTGTGTTGTATGTATGTGCGTTTGTGTGCGTTGGCGTGCGTGTGTGTGCGCATATGTGTGTTGCATTTGTGTGCGTGTGTGTGCACGTTTGTGATCACACTCTCACCAGCAATGCTTGTTTTGGCTGGTGTGCGTGTGCGCAGGTGTTTGACACAATGCACCGGCGCATTGAGAAGGATCTGGGCGACGTGAAGCGGCGGACGGCGGCCGTTGTTGAGCAGTCGCACAAAGCACATGAGGCACGCGACGAGGCGCAGAACAAGATTGCCGCCCTGGAGGAGAAGGCCGCCAAGGAGCTGCAGCTGTACAACCTGGAGATCAAGGAGCTCTCACGCGTGCTCGAGCACGACCGCAAGCTGAAGACGTTTATGGGCGTGAAGGCGCTGCCGCGCAACCTGGAGGAGGTGCCTGTGTCGCAGAAGCGCAAGACAAAGGCCGCAGACAGCCCGGAAACGATGGTGCAGACGTACGACGAGGCCTTCCGCAAGATCAAGGCCACAACCGGCATCGAAGTCAGTGTGTGCGTGTGTGTGTGTGTGCGTGCAGCTGTGTGTGTGTGTGTTTGTGTGCGTGCAGCTCTGTGTGTTTGTGTGCGTGCAGCTCTGTGTGTGTGTGCGTGCAGCTCTGTGTGTGTGTGTGTGCGTGCAGCTCTGTGTGTGTGTGTGTGTGTGTGTGTGTGTGTGTGTGTGTGTGTGTGTGCGTGTGTGTGATTCAACGTCCTGTGAGAGGATTGATCACTTCGCCTTGCGTGTGCAAGCTGTTGCTCTCGTCTTATTCGCACTCCCACGCCCCTTGTACTTTTTGCACCATGCAAAATCCACACTCACAATGCACGCGACTGTCGCCGCCCTTGCACTGCACCGCAGGACACGACAAAGCTTGTTGATCTGTTTATTGAGGTGGAGGACCAGAACTTTTCCCTCTTCAACCTCGTCAACGAACTCAACAACGAAATCGAGAAGACGCAGGAGCAGGTGCGTGGTGACAGTAAGGGTGGTGGTGATGATGATGATGATTTGGCGTTGGTGGCCGAACTTGTCGCTTGTTGTTCGTTTGTGTGCAAGCATGGGATGTGAGCATGCGATTTGTCTCGGAGGTGTTGCGCCACTCGCATTCGCATGTACGCACACACACACACACACACACACACACACACACACACACACACACACACACACACACACACACACACACACACACACACACACACACACACACACCCACACACGAGGGCGGGAAATCTCCTGAGCATTAAGTACCCATCCCTCTCCGCAATTCAATTTTTTATGGGGGTGGGGCGGGTATCCAAGGAAGGAGAGGAAGAACCTGAAGTTGAGACAAAGGGGAGGCGTGATCGCGAGGGAGGAGCGCTGGGAGAGCTGGAGGTCGGGGGGTATGGTGAGACGCAGGACGAGTTGCTGAGGAAGAGAT
>NW_004754922.1:575312-579829 GCF_000188695.1 Salpingoeca rosetta | reverse complement strand
TGTGTGTGTGTGTGTGTGTGTGTGTGTGTGTGTGTCGTGTGTGTGTGTGTGTGTGTGTGTGTGTGTGTGTGTGTGTGTGTGTGTGCGTGCGTGCGTGTGCGTGCGTGCGTGCGTGCGTGTGCGTGTGTGTGTGTGTGTATCTGGGTGGTTTTTTGTTGTACCATCTGCTTCCACATGCCCCCGTCTTCAGCGCCCCTCATCTCACCCACCCATCACGATGACATGTGTGTGTGTGTGTCTGTCTGTCTGTCTGTGCGTGCAACGATAGCGGACGAACGAGCTGCTGCAGCTGCAGGCACTGCTTGACCAGAAGGAGAAGGAGACGTGGGAGACGAAGGAGATGGAGCTCCGGGAGCAGCTTGAGGACGACCTCGAGTTTGACCCGACAAAGACCCTGGTCCGTGGCCTGGTGGTGTGCCTCTGGGGTAGTGTGTGGTGTTGTGTGATGTGGTATCGTGTTTGTGTGGTCTGCTTGTGCGGCGTGGTGTGCTATTGTGTGGCGTGTGGTGTTGTACGGTGCGGTGTAATCATGTTTGCAGCACCATTTGCACAGCCCTCACCACCTCAATCACCTCAATCACATCTGCCATTGCAACCACCAGGGCCCCAAGCCTGTGCCTGGTGGGCTGCTTGGTACCGGGCCAGCACAGCCGGTTCCCTCTGAAGCCGTCATCCCAACAAACATTGCAGACGATATTGAGAGCCTCACCGAGGAAGAGGTGTGTGTGTGTGTAGATGTGTGTGTGTAGTTGTGTGCGTGTATATGTGTGTGTATGTGAGTGAGTGTGTGTGTGCATGTGCGTATGTGAGTGTGTGTGTGTGCATGTGTGTGTGTGCATATGTGGGAGGTGTGTGTGTGTGTGCAGCCTTAACCGCGACCGTGCTAGCCGTCCTCAATATCATCGTCTCTGTTTCTTGCCCTCCCTCACTCCTCCATTCCCTCGCCCTGTAACCCGTGGCTGCCGTGTTGCCCTGGTTTGTGTTGTTCACTGCCTCAGGAGGACCTGACGCGCCCGCTCTCCCATGCGGAGATGAAGCAAAAGCTCATGGCCACCATGTCCCGCAAGGCCAAGGCGTAGCCGCTCCCAAACCCAGCAAGATGTTGCCCTTTCCCAAGCTCTCATACACACTGCCCACATGACGGCGCGAATGCTACGTGCCTATGCTTCATCTGATGGGACCGCTGGTTCAACCATCACACCGCATCCACTACCTTCCTGTTTTTGTTTTGTGCGCACTCATCTCTCCTCATCGCCCACTCTTCTTGATTGTTAAGACCGCGTCTCATCTGTCACAACCACACGTAAATGAAGGAACACCAACCTCCGCCTGCACACACGCAAAAAAATAGACACCCATGCACACACACACACACACACACATATGCAATGCAAACCCACCCACACAATCGTTTTGTATTGCTGGCGGCATCGTTGTACTTCAAGTCAACCACAAGCATCAATGAATGGCAATGAACGGAGGCCGGAGCACACGTCCAAGGAGATCAACAATTCATGCACACGCAATGAATGTGAGACATAGCAGAGACAAAAAGGAGAGAAAGGTGGGGGGGGGGGACAACTAAACAGACAGGCCGAAACAGCTCCCAAGGCTTAAGGTGAATTGGTGGTGGCGGCAGTGGTGGAACGACCACGGGACATCACATGTCACAACAAGTGCGCGACTTGATGCACGTGGCTTGTGTAGCAGCACCTGTTTACCACTCGATGCCAGCGGCCTCAAGAGCGTCGCCGTCGAGCATGTCGTCCTCGTCCTCGTCCTCACGCACAAGACCCTTCTTGGCGAGGAAGCTGTAGCCGAGGTTCATGGCCTCGTCGCGCATCTTCAGTGGGAAGCGCTCGTTGTCCTTGTCGGCGGGGACGGTGGCCTTGACAAAGTCCTCGCCCTCCTCGACGATCTTGCCGTTGTACATGCCAAGGAAGACCTCGACCCACTCCTTGGGAGTGACAACCTCGTGGCGGTCCTTGGGCACGTGGCAGATGATGGCGAGCTGGTCGTTGTTGGCAGACAGGAACATCTTGCCGAGGTGGCCGGCACCACCCTTGCGGTCGTCGGCCTTCTCGTCGACCTCGACGTTGGCGCCGTCAAGGGCGTGCTGCAGGAGCTCGAGGGAGCCCTCGCACTTCTCCATGGCGACGTGGAAGTAGCTGGTGAACACATGGCAACCAAGGGCGTCGTGAGTGAGTGAAAAGACCAGGCATGGCAGCAGCTAGTGCAACAAGTGGAGGCATGCGCGCACCACGCACAGCCGCGAGCACGATGTGCATGCACGACGGCAATCACAACGCTTTAGAAGCGCAAGAAATGCCAGAAGCACAAGAAATACCAGACACACAGACACAGACTACGCTGCTGCTTACCTGATGCCACCCATGTCGTGCATGCCGGAAAGGTCCTGGCCCTTCTTGCCACCCTCCTTCTTGGCGGCCTTGATCTGCTTCTCGGTGAACTCAGGCATGGTGTCGGTTCTTTGTCAAGTGTTGTGGGAGGGGGAGGGGGTGTAAGTGGATGCGTGTGTGGACGCGTGAGTGAGTGTTGGTGACAGAGAGGAGATCGCACCGCACAACTACAAGCAAAAGAAATGAAGTTCAAGTTGCAGTTCAAGTTACAACAAGACAAAAGTAATGCACGAAGGAGATCAGAGGTGCACAACACACACAACACACACAACACACACACACAACACAACACACACATGTACACTACACGCCCACAGCCTTAACCGCACCCTTGTCGTTGTGTGTTACAACGAAAAGATAGCCACACCACTCCACTTCTCTCACCTGTGTGTGATTGGTCTGCAAGGGCTTGGTGCACGTTGTGTTGATCTGGACGGAAAAAAAAAAGGCACAAGCAGCACAGCAAGAGGAGGAGGAAAGGAACGCACACGTGTGCGTCTGCTTTGTTTCTTGTGCGAAACGTAGATGGTGCGCACTATCCACCGCTGACGCAAGAGCAAGGAGGTGAGTGAATGAAGCAATCAGAGAGGAAGGTGATGGCTGGGGGGTAGGATGGCTGTGGTTGGATCGGTGGGGATGAGTGAATGGGTGGCAGAGGAGGGGTGTGTGGTGTGTGGTTTGCTGTGTGTGTGTGTGTGTGGTGGGTGGGAGTGTGTATGTGTGCTGTTTGCTGTGTTGTCGGTGTGGTGCACACAGCACCTGCAAGATCTCAGTGCGAATGCAGATGAGTTGTGACAGCAGTGATCTGCGAGGTTGTGCAGTGTCCATGTTCGGCGTGTGTTGGAGTGCGAACGCAACGCCTCATTCCGCACTCACACCACCGTCCCTGCCATTGTCGCCCCGTGGTTGCCTGATCCCAGTATCCAGCAAACATACCGTGTCTGCCTCTCGTTTTGTATTCACCAACACAAACTCATCATGTCTTCTGAGAAGCCAAGCGCCAAGCGCAAGGCAGAGGATGCCGAGGTGAGCCTGACGCTTTGGTTAGCGTGTCTTGTGGTGTGTGTGTGTGTGTGTGTGAACTGAGGTGAGGATCTCACGGACTATTGCTACCCCTCCACCTCTATCCTAATCTAAAGATACACAACGCATCACCCCCCCCCCCGCCCGCGCACAACCCACACGCACATGCAGACGCCTCTGCGCCGGCTGCTGGTGTCCACGACGCTGGCTGATGTGCAACATGGCCGCCGCCGCGTGGTGTCCATCAACCACAACGCGACGGCGGACGATGCACTGCACGAGCTGGCCAAGGAGCACATCCTGTCTGCACCCGTCGTCCTCGCCGCCTCCATTGAGGACCAGGAATCCGACACATACATGGGCATTATCGACATCTCCGCCATTCTCAAGGGCCTCTTTGAAGGTGTGCCATGTGTGTTTGTGTGTGCGCGTGTGTGTGTGCGTTTGTGTGTGTGCGTGTGTGTGTGCGTGTGTGTATGTGTTACTGTGCCAAAGGAGTGTGTGTGTGTGTGTGTGTGCGTCCTTGAAGCGGCGTCAGCTTCATGGCTGTGCGAACAATACCTCACATGTGTATATGTGCGTGTGTGTGTGTGTGTGTGTGTGTGTGTGTGTGTGTGTGTGTGTGTGTGTGTGTGTGTGTGTGTGTGTGTGTGTGTGTAGACGTGCTGTCCAAGGCGAGCGAGAAGGCGTTCCGCTGGGAGGCGCTCAAGGAATCTGCACAGCCGTTTTTCGACCGCAAGGTCATCACCCTTCTCGGCAACGACGTGCAACTCCGCTACCGCGGTGAAACCACGCAGTCCCTCCACGACCTCATCGCAGACGGCTTCCTCGGCGCAGGTCCGCTGTGCTCTGTGTTCTGTGTGTGTGTGTGTGCATGATTGGTGGTGTCGTTGTGCTTGCTGGTGGGCATTCACATTGACGTCATGCTGCCACTGTGTGCCACGTGTCACCCCCCCCCTCTTGTATCTGCTATGCAGGCGAACATGAGCAAGCGCACGACCTGGCCCACCGCATTGCCATCTTCACACCAACGGGCCGCATCAACGACGTCATCTCCATGGTGCGGCCTGTGTG
>NW_004754922.1:555312-570312 GCF_000188695.1 Salpingoeca rosetta | reverse complement strand
GCTGCCAAGCCCGCTGTCGGCACTGACACAGTCGCTTGCGCGGCTGTGAGCGCTGCTCACACTCCCTGTGCGCCGCACGCCACGACCGCTGTGAAACGTGTCGTCAACATCATCACCCTCATCCTCCTCCGGCTCCTGCTCTTCTTCTTCCTCCTCTTCGTGCTGGTGCTGCAGTTCCACGTCATCGTACTCTTCCTCTGGTGCCACGTAGGCACTAGATGACGCGGGGGACGCGTGCGACGCAGGGGCGGTGTACGAGGCGCTACGCCGAATCGTGCGAACCTCAACATCACGCGGGAGAAACCCTTTCAGGAACGCCCCGCCCTGCTGCTTCTGCTGCTGCTGTTGGTGAGGGTTGCGGGCCGTGCCGTGCGACGGCAGTGATGCGACGACAGCCGTTGGCGACAGTGGGGGCGAGGAGACCTGCTGCTCGGAGTTTGATGCCGGGCTGGCGGTGGTGAGCGGGTGCTGCCGGAAGTTGGCAATGGCGTCGGTGATGGAGTCAAAGTTTTGCTCCTCAACAATGACCGTCTGGTCTTGCACGAGCTCAATGGGCACGTGTGCCACGCCATACGATGGCGTGCACAGCGACAGCAGCAACATGAGCTGGTTGTTGACAATATCAAAGTGGATGAGGAACGTGCCGTCGCCAACGCCAGGCCGCAGCAGCTGCAGAGACACCCACGCCCTGCGCCTCCATCCATGGTAGTATGGCAGCTCGTTGAGGCGGAAGCGCCGTTGGATGGTCCGAATCTGGTGGCGGAAGACACGGAAGTCCTCGTCCATGTGCGGCACCGGCGCTGGAGGCGGTGGTGGTGGGGGTGCGGCATACGTTGCAGTGTGGTGGCGATGGCCGCCATTTACGCTGGCGCGCCGACTGCTTCTGCTGCTGCTGCTGCTGCTGCTTTTGGTAATAGCGTTGTTGTTGTTGTTGTTGTTGTTGTTGTTGTTGTTGTTGTTGTTGTTGTTGTCAGCGTTGGTGGTGGTGGTGGGACCACCTCCGCCCTCAGAGAGGGAGCGTCGTCGACCGGACCCGCTCTTCCTTCCATGCAGCAGCTGCTGGTGGCTGTGGTGTGGCTGAGGCGTCAAGAGGGAATCATCCGCCAGCAAACTCGTACGCCAGTACCCGTGATCGTCGTCGTCGTCGTTGGAGGTGGTGTTTTGGCCGGTGTAGTCATCACGGCAGTGATCGACACTGGCGCCGCCCTCTTGCCAGCGGCAAGCGTTCTCCTCATGACGAGCCGCCTCATCGCCATCAACAATGGAGACGTCGTGCAGCTGGTCCTCAAGGAGCAGCTGCCTGGCATGTTGGTGGTGTCGTTGTTGCTGTTTGAGCAGTTCCTGATCCGCTACACCAATCTGGTCACAACCAGCAGCACCGGCAACGACATACTCTGTGTCAATTGTATCGTCCAGTGAGCGCGAATGTGTACATGGTGCTGTGTCGTGCACACGACCGTCGGACAGGCGATGGCCGTGATTGGCGGTGTCGTGCACACCGCAGTCGCTGCTGCTTCGAACGTGGCAGTTGCGGACAGCGTGGCGTACACGGTCGTGGTTGTGGGTGTGACTGTGCGGGGTAGCACGCAGCTTCTGTGGCGTGCCTGCAAGCACAGCGGGGTCTGTCTTGTGCCTGGGCTTCTTGCCCGCGACGCTGTCGTAGATGATGTTGGTTGGTTCCTCCTCCGTGTTGTATGTTGCCTCGTATCGCAGCAGGCTCGACGTGATGGTGGTGGGCGGCGTCGCTGGCGGGGTGAGCGATGCCAGCATGGTGGGGGATGAGGAGAACTTGGGGGAGGGCGCGCCTGGCCGTGCACCTGGGGCTGTGGTGCTTGAGAAGAGGTTGAGGGTGGAGGTGTTTGGGGAGCACACTGGGCTCCTGGAGGGGCTGGTGGACGCGCTTGTGGCAAAGTGCACAGACCTGCGCCGCTGTGGGTCGTCCCTTCGCCGGGAGCTTCGCCGACGCAGGCTGCCGTGGAGAGAGTTGGAGAGGATGCCTTCGCGCGCTGGTGATGTGGATGCGGGGGTCGGGGACCAGCTCGGCGACAAGCGATGATGGTGCTGGTGGTGCTGGTGGTGGGTTGTTGACGTTGACAGAGCGCGCACGCGGTTCGGTTGTTGTGGCTGCTGCTGCTGCTGCTGCTGCTGCTGCTGCGTGTGTTGTGCATTTGCTGGGGACGAGGACGAGGAGCGGAGGCTGGAGTGTCGCCTGGGCGTGTTGTGGCGGCCCTTCACTAGGGCCTGGCCCTCGGCGACCGAGACCATTGGGTGAGGTGGTTCGTCGACGCGCGTGTGCCGCGGCACCGCGGTTGTCGCAGGCGGTGACAGGTCCATCTTGGCCTCGACAACGTTCTGAGATTGCAGTGTGGGGAGATGTGGAGAAAGATGTGGAGGAGAGGGGATGGGGAACAAAAGAGATGCAGGGGGAGAGGGGTGGTGGCAACTGGGTGAGCAGGTGTAACTAGGAAGGCACCAGCAGATGGACTGGTCGCAGGCCGCAACAGCGAAACTATCGTCATTGACAGAGAGACAGACAGACAGACAGACAGACAGACAGACAGCCTGACTGACTGAGAGATAGGCCGAGAGATAAACACACACACACAACACACCATGATGGGGTTCGCATGTACCTTTCTTGGCCTTGTTTGCTTCGTGTGGTCGAGCAGCATTGCCCTTCACACAGTGAAGTGAACGACGAGGCAAGAAGCAAGGTACGCTTCGCTTCGCGTTCCGGAGCACGTCGCTGTGGTCAATGGAACGCAGCCAGCACAAAGGGGGGGGGGGTGTTGTGTCACAGTGAGCACAGAAGGCACTGCCTTGTATGTGTTTTCGGTATGGGGATGCGATGTTCGGACAGGCAGGCGGAAAGAAGGCAATCGGTGAACGCATTGACGAGTGTAGAAGGTGGAAATGCGCCGCGGTGCTGCTCGTGTGGGCTGACGTGACACACCAACCACAAGCGCACAACCACACAACCACACAACCACACAAACACACAAACACACACCTTGCTTGGTTGTCGGTTGTGAGATCGATGGGCGAGGCAGGAGCAGTGACGACGATCGGTGTTTGGGAGAAAGAGGGTAAGAAATATGACGCCACACGTCCACAAAGTGCTGCTGCTGCTGCTGCTGCTGCTGCTGCTGTCGTTATTGTTGTTGGTGTTGGCGGTGGCACAGCCACAAACCAAACACTTTTGTAGCACCGGTCGGTCGGTGTCGTTTGGGAACTTCGTGTGTGTGTGTGTGTTGTGCCAAGAGCAATGTCGCAGAACAAATGCTGGCGTCGCTCGTGCGCGTGCGTGTTGCGTTGGATGTGAACGTGCGTGCGTGGTGAGACCCCAGGTCTCGGTGCTTTGTCAGGGACAACACAGACGGCTGGTAGTGCCAGCTACCCCCCAACAGCACACAAACAGCACAATAAACAGGCCAGAGCCAAAGGCAAACGCAAAGTCAAAGGCAAAGTCAAACTCTCGCACGCGCGCTCGCGCGACTACTGGAGAAACCAAAACAAGCGGAAGAGCAGCCGCAAGGCGCAAGACCAGACCGAGAACAAACGCGAGTGTCGGGGTTGAGAGAAAGCGCCAGAGAAAGAAAGAGAAAAAGTGGGCCTGCAAGCAGGAGAACAACAAGAGGAGACAGCACGCAGTGCTGTGTTGTGACTGATGACGATGAGCGAGTGTGTGGGCGAGCGAGCGCGAGTGTCGTCACCCTCACCTCTCGTGCGCTGCACGACCAACCCGCAAAGAAGAAGAGAAATGAGGGAGCGGGGAAAGGCTGGCTGTTTGGCGGATGGGTCAAATCGAAGTTGTTCTCACAAACAACACAACAAGCAACAAGCAAGAGAGCAAGAGCGAGTGGTGCTGTTGTGCGATGTTGTTTTGCGCAGCAGTGGCTTCGCAGAAGAAAGAAAGGAAGGCCACCAACAAGCCAGTTTTTCGTTATGGTGCGGGTCTCTGTGTGCTCGTGCAGGTGGAGCGCGTCGCAAAGGCACGGCCCTGGTTGCTTGCAAGCATTCGCTCTGCGCTCGCGCCGATGTTTTGCCGTTTTGCCCCTCTGAAAGGTGCGATGCACGATTAAGCTTTCAAACGGCAAATTGATAGAAATCATGGCAAATACTCACGACATCGCTCCAAGCCCTGAATTCAGTCGCACCCAATATCAAAAGAAAGAAAGAGTGTGTGGTGGCGGGCACACGGAACAACAAACACACACACACACACACACACACACACACACACACACACACACACACACACACACACACACACACACACACACACACACACGCACACACACGCACACAAGCCCGATGCAGAGTGCAGCGGCCTTGTTGCTGCTCGCTGCATTCAGCGTAGCGCTGTGCGGTGGTGTGGCGGTTGTTGCTGGTGATGGCGCCAATGCTGTGCAACAACCACCAGCAACCAGTCAATCCAACCTCATCTTTCGCATGTGCTTCTTGAACGGTGGTGTCAAGAACCACACCACCACTTTGACGGTTGACGTCACCCTGATCTCCATCCAGAGCGGCCACCAGTTCAAGGTGAGACATGCACCTAATCTGCATGTGTGTGTGTGTGTGTGTGTGTGCTGGATGCCCTTCATCAGCAAAGATGCATGTGTACGTGACATGTCACATACATGGTGCGATTCATGTCTGAGATCACATCACAAATGTTCTCGTGACACAAAGTCACTTGACGTACTTACGCACACGCTCACTCACTCACTCACTTGTACACACACACACACACACACACACACACACACACACACACACACACACACACACACATACACACACACACACAACACGAACAGTTGTTTTCAGGGATCCTGGCGCAAGGCTGCTCCAACTATGCCACAGACCCAGCCCTGTTCCAGGGCGCTTTCTTTGTGCAGGCGGTCGACACAAAAGACAGATCCCACCTCCTCTTCAACCGCACAGAGGACCTGGCTGCAAAAGGCGTGTCCCGGTTCACGCTGTGGTACGACATGCCATCGGATGCAGACTTCATCTCCACGGAGCCTTCCTACGACAAACACCTGCTCAACTACGCCTATGTCCGCGTCCTCTCGCTGTCAAAAACCGATGAGGAGCAGGCCCCGCCCTTGCGCGTGCTCACACGCAACACCAACTGCCACCGCTGCATCGACACTGTGCTCGCCGAGGCTGGGCCCTTCATGTCCGCCACCCCGTATCTGACGGTCCAAACCAACTTTCCACAGGAGGTGTGCATCATTATGGAGTGTGATATCTCTGTGAGCGTACGCGGCATGTTAGCAGACCACTCTGTCGTTGTATCGATCCTTTGCACTGCTCGCCACCATCTGCCTTTCCCATGCCCACACTGTGCACGGCGCAGTCATGGATTCCATCTCCATCTCACATCCCTCTCCTTCACACGTACACGCACACACACACAAATGCACGCACGCACACACACACACATATGCACGCACGCACGCACACACACACACACACACACACACGCACGTATGCACATGATGCCTTCCCTTCGATGAATCGTGCTGCGCCTTGCAGCTGAGTGTGGCCAACTGCACCCCCACACCCGGCTGCACGCCAACCGTGAACAACACCTGCGCGTGCGTCGGCTACAACAACCAGACATACCACTTTGGCGAGCGCGGCTTCTACACTCTCATCGTGTCGTCAACAGCTGCAGGCGACAGCGCCGACAGCGCCCAACCACATCTGCAGATTGTGCGCGACGTTCGGGGCGATGCCGATCACGGACCGGATGTCCGCCCGGTCTTCATTGCCCTCGGCATCATTGTGGGCCTCTTTGTGCTGTGGTACGCGCCCCAGAACTGCTGCCCCCGCGTTGCGCGCGCGCTGTATCCGCACACCATGCTCATGGAGCAGAAGGACGAGCAGATGCTCCTGCTCAACACGCAGAAATACACCCGCGATCCCTTGCTGAGGTGAGACCGCTGCAGGTTGCACGTGCGTGAGTATACGAGTACATGCGCACATGCGTACACATGTGTGCGTGTACGTGTGTGTGCATGTGTGTGTGTGTGTGCGTGTGTACATGTGTGTGTACGTGTGTGTGTGTTCATGTGTGTACATGTGTGTGTGTACGTGTTTGTGCATATGCGTGTACATGAGTACATGTGCGTATGCACGCGACTGTGTGCTTCACTTCATCACGTGTCATCTTCACTTTGCGGTGGGTCGTGTCTCCTGTCGTTGCTGACGTTGCATGCTGACATGTTGCCATCTCACCCGCACGCAATCTACATGCATCCCATCACTTGGCGATCACCATTGTCACTTGCCAGCAACGCGGATGCAGCAGCAGCCGCCCAGGCTGCCAGCAGCACGCACGCCATTGGTAACCCGAAGCGCTCCAAGACGCGCCTGCAGTCGCTGGACTCGTTCCGTGGCATGGCGCTCACCATCATGATCTTCGTCAACTACGGCGGCGGCGACTACAACTTCTTCGATCACAGCGTGTGGAACGGCCTGACGGTGGCGGATCTCGTGTTTCCGTGGTTCATCTGGATCATGGGCACGTCCATGGCCATCACCTTCAACTCGCTCTTCAAGCGCCACACCCCACTCCGCACCATCCTGTACAAGGTTGCCCGCCGCACCCTCCTCCTCTTTGGCATTGGCGTCATCTTCATCAACGTGGTGCACGACCTGCGCTTTGCGCGTGTGCCGGGCGTACTGCAGCGCTTTGCCATCGCCTATCTTGTTGTTGCGCTGGTGATCATATTTGTGCCAAAGGCCGTCTCTCTCCTCCGCAACGTCGACGAGGTCACTCCGCTCATCAGGGTACGCTTCCTGTGTGTGTATGTCTGAGTCTCTGTGTGTGTGTGTCTGAGTCTGTGTGTGTCTGAGTCTGTGTGTGTCTGAGTCTGTGTGTGTGTATGTGTGTGTGCGTGTGCGTGTGCGTGTCTGTGTCTGTGTGTCTGTGTCTGTGTGTGCATTGCGACGTCTCTACTTTCCTCTTTGCTCACACTCGTCTTGCCACCACAATCACCATCACCACCACCAACACTACAATCACCACCGTCACGGCCATTTGTCACCAGCGCCTCACGCCGACCGTGCGCAACCCGGCGAGCGACCTCGATCCCGGCGGCTGCGGCATGCTGCGCCACCTCCCTGACGTCGCCCCGTACGTCGGCGAGTGGATTGCCATCATCGTCCTCGTCGTCATTCACACGTGCATCACCTTCCTCCTCCCCGTGCCAGGCTGCCCGACAGGCTACATTGGGCCTGGCGGCGCGCTTGCCGAATTTGGACAGTTTGCACCGGCGAATGGGTCCTGTGTGAACGGCACCTTCTGCTGCGAGGGCGGAGCTGCGGGGCACGTGGACAGGTGGCTGCTGTCATGGAAGCACATCTACGGATCGCCAACGAGCCAGGAGACATACCAGACGGGCGCATATGACCCCGAGGGCATCCTAGGCTCCCTCACCTCCATCCTCATCTGCTACCTTGGCCTTCAGTCCGGCAAGATCATCGTGCACTACAAGGCGGCGCGCGCTCGCAGCGTCCGCTGGCTGGCGTGGGGGGTGCTGTGCTGCGCCATTGCCACGGGCCTGTGCGGCGGCAGCAAGAATGATGGCGTGATCCCCGTCAGCAAGAACCTGTGGAGCCTCAGCTTTGTGCTTCTCATGAGCGGGTTTGGCTTCATCTCCCTCACGGCGTTTTATTGGCTCATTGACATCTGGCGCGTGTGGGACGGCGCCCCCTTCCGATATGTCGGTCTCAACTCCATCTTCATCTACGGTCCGTGTGCATTAGGTGTTGTGTGTTTGCTTGTGTGCATTTGTTGTTGTTGTGTGTGTGTTGTATGCGCTGCGTGTATGTTTGCTTGTGTGTTGATGCGTGGATGCGTGTGTGCGTGTGTGCGTGTGTGTGTTGTTTGCTTGTGTGGATGCGTGGACGCGTGGATGCGTGGATGTGTGGATGTGTGAAGAGGAGTTGGCATTCTTGTGATGTGTTGTGACACCGCCACGCTCCGCCTTCCCTCATTCAAATGCAATCCACAACAACCCCCCCCCCCTGCTCCCGCACGCGCACGCACACACACATGCGCTTGCCCACCACCAGTGTTCCATGAGACGTTCCAGGAGTACTTTCCGTTCTCGTGGGCATGGACGGATGGCGTGACGCACGGCAAGCTCATGTTCATGAACGTGTGTGCCGTCTCCATCCTCATCCTCATCTGCTACTACTGCTTCAAGATTGACTTTTTTGTCAAGATTTGATCTAGGAGGCTGTTTGTATGTATGTGTGCGTGTGTGCGTGCGTGTGTATTTGTGTATTTGTGTATTTGTGTATGTGTGTTGTGTTGCTTTGTTTGAGTTACTTTGTTTGCGTTGCCTTGTTTGCGTTGCTTTGTTTGAGTTGCTCTGTTTGAGTTGCTCTGTTTGAGTTGCTTTGTTTGAGTTGCTTTGTTTGCGTTGTTGTCGTCGTTTTTCTTTAGTCTTCCGTTTTCTTGGTTGATGTGCTTTGTGATCACTCATTGCAGCTGTGAGCGTGGCTTGTGATGGTTGTGACGCGTGGTGTTACGTGGCTTGTGCTGGTTGCATGTGCTGTGTGAACGTGACGAGAGCTATGACTTCGCTTATATCTGGCGGGTCAAGTACACCGTGGCCAACTAAACAAATGGCGACATTTTGTGGGCAGTGAAGCGGGTGCACAGGCGTTGAATTGGCGTATGTTGGAGTGTTGAGCCTCGCAGCAACACACACAGACACACACACACACACAGACACACACACACACACACACACACACACACACACACACACACACACACACACACACACACACAAATGTGGTTTGGTCACGGTGCGAGGTGGGATTGGGTGATGGCGTCGTGTGGGAGCGACACGATCCAGCTGCCGTCTGTTGCGAGACGAATCACACCTGCAAGCGTCACACTTGACTGCACGAAGAAAGGAACATAAGGGGGAAAAGAGGTGCAGGGAAGGGCGGTGGCTGTGAGTGCAACAAACCAGTTGCAGGTGGCATGTACGTTGGGGTGTAAACCCAAGCAGAGTAGCTCAACGCTTGAAACGCTTGAAACGCTTGAAACGCTTGAACACATGAACTTGCAAACAAACAAACAAACAAACAAACAAACAAACAAACAAACAAACAAACAAACAAACAAACAAACAAACAAACAAACAAACAAACAAACAAACAAACAAACAAACAAACAAACAAACAAACAAACAAACAAACAAACAAACAAACAAACAAACGAGACTCAGGTCTGACCATGAGGGTGGAGGAGCAGCCAATGAGAATGAGTTTTGCCTTTGCGCGTGTGAGCGCAACGTTGATGCGTCGCTCGTCCTGCAGCAGTTCCCCCACGTGCCCTTCGGGGTTAGAGCGAACAAACGACACGATAATACACGCCTTGTCTCGCCCCTGGTACCGGTCAACCGTGTTGCATTCCACCCCACGCAGGCCGTGCTGGTGATGCACAGCTGTCTGCACCCGGCGCAGCTGTGCGCGATAGGGGACAATCACGCCCACATCTTCTGCCGGCAGCCCAAGCGAGTGCACGAGCACGCGGCAGAGCGTGGCAACGAGTGTGACCTCTGTCGGGTTGTGCAGCACCTTTCCGTCGCGTTCCTCCCGCGCCTGTGGGAGGCGTGATGTGTCGAGGAAGACGGTTGGATGCGATGGGTCCACCGCGTGCTCCAGCCACCGCGGCGACGACAGCAGCGCTGATGCTGATGGTAATTGGGCAATTGTGGTGGTGGTGGTGGGGGTGGTGGTGGTCTCCTGAGCAGCAGCTGACCCAGTGTCACGACCCACACTCCCATCGTCACCATCAAGCTGACGGTCACCAAAGTCTGCATCACCACCACCATCATCATTCCCTTTATCACCGCCATCGTCACCACCACCATCACCACCATTGCTACCACCTTCTCTGAGGAGGGAGAGCCGGGTGACGTCGATGTTGAGGCGCTGCGTCGCCACCACATCCGCCCCGCACGTCAGCTTGTTCTCGTACGTGATGGCGTTGGACAGCCGCATAATCTCCGCACACATGCGGTACTGCTTGGAGAGCACGACGGTGGCGGCCGGGTTGGCGCTGCTCAAACGCTTAAACATGCTCACGTCCATCCCGCCTGCACGCGCCCGTTGCGATCGAACAAGGGGCGGCAGCTGAAGGTGGTCGCCAACCAGCACAAACTTGGTGGCGTGCGCAATGGGGCCCAAGCACGCCGTCTGGGCACGCCGGGGAATTGGGAGTTGGGGGGGGGGGAGGTGATGTGGTCATGGTGGTGGTGGTGGTGGTGGTCATGGTGGTGGTGGTGTGGAATCGTGAGCCAACACTGCTGGCAGACAGCGTTCTGCACACGGATCACGGATGGAGGGACAACGTGCCACAACACTCACAACAACCACACGCATACGCATATGCGCACATTATACACACACACACACACACACACACACACACACACACACACACACACACACACACAGAGCATACACACAACATACCTGGGTGATTTGCGAAGCCTCGTCAACAATGCAGTAGTCAAACTGCCTGTGGTCGAGAATGGCGTGGTTGACGCCGAGACAGGTGGTTGCAACAACTGAAACAGAGTGATACGCAGAGGAGAGCTCGGCCACGCTACTGCACCGCTGGCGCACGGCCGCCGCGGAGTGATCACGAATGGAGGGGTGGATGCGGTCAACGCCTCCCAAGCGGAGAAACTGTCCGCGAAGGGTCTTGTGAACCTTCAGCAGCACGTTGTCAACGGCGCTGTGCGTGTACGCCGTGAGCAGCACGGACAAGCCAATTTCCGCCATCACAGAGACAAGGCAGGCGATGGTTGTGGTCTTGCCCGTACCTGGCATGCCCTGGATCAAGCAGTAGTCGTCTGCACACAGCACACGCAGCACGGCCTCACGCTGAATCTCATTCAGCCCAAACGACGCGGACAGCCTGTCCACGACCGCGGTTTCCAAATCGGGCAACTCATCGCGAAACGCGGGCGGCGTCAGGCCCACCAGCAGCGCGCGCCGTCGCTCCTTCACATCTGTCGCCAGCTGTGTTGCCTGGCTCGGTGGCTGGTACCGCTGCGCCTTGACGGGAAGGTTGCTGCCAAACAGGCTGAAGAGATGGCCCCTGTACGAGCGCGCCGTGTACACGGACGGGTCGCGGTCCAGCCGGTACACAACCGCAGATGTTGCCGACTGGGTGGCAGTGGCATCTGCTAGGGATTGTGTTGCTGCTGAGGCCGCACGTTCACGTTCACGCTCACTCGCACTTGCACTTGCGGCGGTTGCGGTTGTGTTCTTGGTGCGGAGGTCGGCCTTGCTCGTAATCTGGCGGACGGGGCGATCAAAGGCGACGGTGATGGCTGTGGCGTCCACACCGGCCACCCGGCCCGTGCGCACAGCGGCGTGTCGCGGGCGCTGTGTGCTCAACACGACATGATCGCCAACTTGGAACGGGCTCACAGGCATTGCACAGCGCTTCCCGGCCTCATCCACGCGTGCAAACACATACACAAACGACGAGGATGATGGAGGCGCTGAAGATGGCGACGATGATGTGCTCGTCTTGTTTGCGGCTGTCGTAGCAGCCGCAGGCCCATTGCCTGGCACCTGCGCTCTGGCCGTTCTCCTTTGCTCCTCCACATGTACTTGCTCCTGCTGGTGTTGGTGTTGCTGTCGCTCTGTGCCTGTGGTGGAGGACAGGATGTCCACCATGATCAGGCGCTGCAAGCACAGGTGCTGCTCCTCCAGCACGTGGGCGGGCACGTTCCAGAGCCGGCTCGCGTCATCCGAAGCAACGGCGTCCTCGTGTGCGATGAGGTCCAGCCACGTGCGCATGTACTCCGTGTCCGTTGCGCTGAGGTGGCTCGTGCGCGCGTTGAACTCGTCCTTGAGCCCAAACGAGTCTGCAGTGCCGCCCTCCACGCTCGCGTGCACAGCAGTGCACAAGTTGATGTGGTAGCAGCGGCCGCACGCGCTCTCGCTTCTGAGTACCGGCGGGTACTCGGTACCGCGCTTCAGGTACCCGGCCAGCGCATTTCGCGCGCCGAGCAGCGCAATAATCTCTGGGCGGTGCAGCGGCACGCCGTACATCTCGCCGCTCTTCATGTAGTAGAGCAGCCCCGCGGACGTGTTGTGCCCGAGCTCGTTCATGACCAGCGCATAGAGGATGACCTGTGCGCGGTGGTCCGAGGAGCCGTTTGTCACCGCCCGTCCCGTCTTCACCTCAAGCGGCATCAGCATCTCGTGCCGCGTCACATCATCATTATCATCATCATCATCATCATTATCATCATGACGATTGCCGCAGCCGCCATTGCGGTTGTTGCCGTTGTTGCCGTTGTTGTTGGCGGCGGTGTGGTGGTGTGCGGATTTGCAGACGGTGCATTCAATGTGGCCGAGGCGGCCGTTGTCAAACCACTGCGAGCCAGCGCACTGTGATGGCCCTTGTCTTTCCTCCTGTTGCTGCTGCTGTCGCTGTTGTGGTGTTGGCTGCGTGTATGTGTGCATGGTGCGTGTGTGGTGGTGGTGGTGGCGCTTGCGCGGGTGGCGCCTGTGGATGGCAACACCGACGGTCGCGTCAATGCTCGCCTTGAGGCCAAACCGCGGGGACCAGCACGCCTCCTCAATGTCCCGCAGGTCGTTGATGGCCACCCTGTCCTGGTGCACGCGGTTGTTGACCGCGTCCAGGCTGACGAGCTCGGTTGGGTCGCGGCGGAGAAACCGCTGCGCCCACAGCTGCAGCGCGTCTGTGTATGTGTGCAGTTCTCGTTCGGCCTCGGCCTCGCTGACGCCGACAGCATAAAGCAGCTCCATCTCCGTGCGCAGGGTGTCGCGAATGCATGCATGCAAAAACTCGCGCGAGAAGTCGTGGCGCTGCAGTGCTGTCTGGAACACGAGATGCAGCAGGGTTCCGTACGCCATGGCGGGGACAGTGACGTCTGAGGAGCGAAAGTGTTCGCTGAGCACGGCCTTGCGCAGGCACTGGAAGCTCGTGGCGACGCGGGTTGTGGCGACGAGGACCTCTGGATGGACGACGAGGAAGTTGGCCTTGGTGGAAACGCAGCATGTGCCACTGCGGTCAAATTGGCCAATCACCTCTACCACATCGCCTGGGCTGACGTCGGTACGGGCCCATTCGTCCAGCAGCACGCACGTCAGGTGCTGGCCGCTGATGTGGGACGATGTTCCAAGCAGAGTCAGCTGTTTCTGAGGATAATCTCCTTCCACGCCGAGCACCTTGCACCTTTGCAGGTGGTAGCCAGATGGTGGCTGCTGCTGTTGCTGGTGTGTCTGGTGCTGGTGTGGCTGTTGTTCCTTCTGCTGCTGTTGTTGCTGGATGGCCGCATCCATGTCGACTTGACAGAGAAGCGCATCCATGCTATCTTGCGTTGGGATCATGTCATCCTCATCATCATCATCATCCTCATCATCATCATTATCATCGTCGTCACCAGCAGCATGCATCCGAGCATAGGCACTGGCATCATCTTCACGTTTCTGCGTCTTCTTCACAGCTTTGACGTTCACGCAAGCATCGGTGCCCGCATCCCTCACACCATCATCATCACCACCACCACCACCACCACCATCATCATCATCATCATCATCATCATCATCATCACCATCACCACCACCACCACCATAATCATCGTTGTCGAGATCCATGATCATGGCAATGGCAGCTTCATCCAAATCATCATCCGCGTCATCATCCGCATTGTCGTCCACGTTGGTGCCGCTGCCTGCTGTTGCCGTGATTGCCGACGCGTCGACTGGTGGTGTTTCTTCGTGGACATTGCCTTCATCACCACTCGTGGCGAGCACACGCTTCACACCCTGCACGGACTGCTGCGCTTCTGTTGCTTCTGTGTCGCCAATACGTTCTCCACTCGCGTCGCCCTGGTCCGCAACCTGGCTACTGCCACCCGTGTGCGTGGCTAACCTTACGTCTTCTTCTTGGGCGTTAGCCATGAGTTTCGCCTCCTTCATCTCCTGCGCGACTTCTTGGCTCGTGTGCTGCGCTTTTTTTCTTGGTGTGCACGGTGCCTCCGATATGGTTCGCTTCAGTCGACTGCTGGGGCTCAGCGGACTGCACTGGCTCGACGCTGGGCGCTCATCTTGCTGCTGCTGCTGCTGCTGCTGCTGCTGCTGCTGCTGCTGTTGTTGTTGTTGTTGTTGTTGTTGTTGTTGTTGTTGTTGTTGTTGTTGTTGTTGTTGTTGTTGTTGTTGTTGTGGTGGTGGTGGTGGTGGTGTGCTGGTTGCTTCGTGGCTGTCCGTGTCGCACGTGCGCTTCGTCAGCGACAGCAGGCCCGCCCACTTGCCCGTTGCACTGGCGACAGGCGCTGCTGTGGTGGGTGTTGCGGGCGCTGCTGTGGGCGGTGGCGTGCGCCGAACAACAGACCGGTGCCCAACGCGACGCGCAGTTGCAGGTGATGGCAACTTGCCCTTTGGCGTTGTGATTGCGGACTTACTCCGCTTGGGACCCGGCGAGGACAACAGCAGCGACGATGAGGACGAGTGTGACGATGATGTCGGTGGTGGTGTTGACGCCGGCTGTGGTGGTGCCGGTGCTGCTGGGTGTGGCGGGGGCGAGGCGGATGCTGTACTGGCTGTCGTGTGTGCTCTGTGTGAGGTGCTTGGCGTTGTGCCTGGTGCAGAAGTCGTGAGCGTTGTCGACTTGATGCGAGACCGAGATCGGGAGCGAGAGCGGGACAGGGACAATGCTGTAATCATACCACAGGGCAAGAACAACCACCACCGCACAACATCTGATTGAGACATGCAGTGGGGATTCACTCCTCAGTGTACACAGATGATCACACAGCGAGCAAGGGGAAAAAAACAGAGGGACGAAGACACAGGGAGTGTGCTTTACACGCACACACATGTGCACACACACATGTGCACACACACACACACACACACACACACACACACACACACACACACACACACACACACACACACACACACAAC
>NW_004754922.1:521787-554248 GCF_000188695.1 Salpingoeca rosetta | reverse complement strand
GAATACATGCACACACACACACACACACACACACACACACACACACACACACACAAGGGTGGCAGTCCTTCTCCGCAGTTGGTTTGCAGTTGGTTGGCTATGTCACCATACGCCGTTTGCTGTGTCATGGCGCACGCGTTCACGTGCCTTGCCACTGCCATTGTCATTGCGTTTTGCAGTTCTTGGAGTCCAAGCTGTATGAGCTTGTGTTTTCGCAGGCCGTGCTGGGCGACATCACAAACGCGCTGTACTTCCTGCCTGGCGCAGCGTTTACGCAGCGCGACCAACCAACGCTCTCTGTGCAGCGCTCCATTGCGCGCCAGCTCCTCAAGTGCCCTCGCTCCATCATCGTCATTGATGAGGTCACGCCGCAGTCGCGTGTTGTAGTATGAGTGTGGTTGTGTGTGTGTGTGTGTGTCTGAGTGTGTGATGTTGCGTGATTGCACGGCTGTGTGTCGTGTACTGTTCCTGTGTTTCCGGCCACCCATTTGCAGTTGTCGTTCCATCTCACGCCGGTGCTACTGCTGCTGCTACTGCTGCTGTTACTGGCATGTCACCACCACATCATTGCCAACACCACAGGTGCAATTGATGCCGGAGGACGTGGTGACGTCCATCCACATGTTTTTAGATTCGCAACAGCCCGTATTTGTGGATGATGCAGCCATTGACGCGCGCCAGGCCATGTTCATCTTCACCACAAACGAGGGCCACACCGTCATGCGCTCCGAGGTGTGTGTGTGTGTGTGTGAATATGTGTGTGTGTGTGTGCTGTGTGTGTGAATGTTTGTGAGAATGTGTGTGAATGTGTGTGAATGTTTGTGAGAATGTGTGTGAATGTGTGTGAATGTGTGTGTGTGTCACGTTGCGATTGTACTTCCCGAAAGATTTCATCCGTCACACTTTTCCTCCTCTCAAACAAACACACACACACACACATACACGCACACACACACACACACATCTCCTCAGACGGCGCGGCTGCTGCGTCATCGCGACCGCCAGGATCTGCGCCACCGCGACTTTGAGCCGCTGCTGCAGGCCATCATCACAGAGGCAAACCCCTGGCTCGCACACAAGGTGCCGGTGCTGTGGTTTGTGTGTGTGTGTGTGTGTGTGTGTGTGTGTGTGTGTGTGTGTGTGTGTGTGTGTGTGTGTGTGTGTGTGTGTGTGTGTGTGTGTGTGTGTGTGTGTGTGTGTGTGTGTGTGAGTGGAGCAGGAATTGTACGAGTGCCAGCAGCGGTTGTTTGTGGATGTGCGTGTCAGAATTCTTGTGTATGCGCACGTGAGTGTGAACTCGCGCACGCAAGTGGCTCCTTTCACACCAATCTCACGTGCTTCCATCACCTTCTTGTTCTTCTTGTTCTTCTTCTTGTTCTTCTTCTTGTTCTTCTTCTTGTTCTTCTTCTTGTTCTTCTTCTTGTTCTTGTTCTTCTTCTTCTTCTTCTTCTTCTTCTTCTTCTTCTTGTTCGATTGCACCCAGGGCGTGGTTCATCTCTATGCGCCGTTTCTGCCGATGACAAGGGTCGAAGTGCGGGAGTTTATCGTCAGCAGATTCAAGGTGGTGTGCGTGTGTTCTTGCGTGCGACATGACGCGTCCATGGTCGCTGATATTTCAGTTTGCACGACAACAAGCACTCCCGCTTCGACATCCTGCTTTACTCGCCCCTCAAATGCGCGCACGTGTGTTATCCTTCTTGTGCAGGAGTACGCGTGCCAGTTCCGCGTTGATCTGACGCACGACGACGACGTGATGTCCTTTCTCATTGGCGAAATTGGCTTTGATGCCAACGGATTTACAGAGGTGCAGGTCATGTGTGTGTGCGTGTGCGTATGTATGTGTGTGTGTGTATGCGTGAGTGTTCGTGTGTGCGTGTGCGTGTGCGTATATATGTATGTATGTATGTATGTATGTATGTATGTATGTATGTATGTATGTATGTATGTATGTATGTATGTATGTATGTATGTATGTATGTCTGTCTGTGTTTGTGTGTGTATGTGCCTGTGTTTGTGTGTGTGTATGTGTTCGTGTGTAGAGAAAGTGTGTGTGTGTATGAGTATGTGTAAGATTGTGTTCATGTGTGTACGGTTTTGTGCGTGAATGGCTGGCAGATGCTTGTCCAACAATTTTACACACACTCACAATCCCGTCTCCCCCCCCCCGCCCAACTTCTTCTTGATGGTGTCCATCCCAGCATGGGCTTGCGAGGATTGATGAGCCAACGTTGTTGACAGAGGTCAAGGGACCCTTGCAAGACCTAATTGAGGTTGGTGCTCGAAACAATGGAAGGCAGGGGGGTGAGGTTGTGCTTGTCTGTGTTGTTTGTTCAATCTTCTTCTGTGCCGTTGTGGGGCCTGGGGAACGGGCGGCAAGAAGTGCAGATACACACACATGTTGTCCTCCCTTTCCCTTGTTATTTTGCTGTCGTCATGATCGCCACTGCGCCCCGCGGTCCTCTCATCGCTCCTGTCATCCTTCCTCGCCCCTTTGCTCTTTGTCCATGACTCACAAACAACTAAACAACCAACCCCACAAACAACCACACACACACACAACCAAACACAACCACACAAATAAATACACACAACAAACACAACCACACGCAGGATTACAACAACCGTTTGGTAAAGCCGACGGCCATTCACATGTCCATGGACAAGAACAACAAGCACCGCGTCGCCTTTGATGTCAAATCCACCCTCCACTCAGACTCCCACAAAACACAACACCAACAACAACACCAACACCAACACAGCAAAGCCGACTTGTGAGCCCTGCCTTGACGCTTCGCACGGCGGTCCTTCCATGACGATGTTTGTTATAAATCTTTAACGAATAATCTGCGTCAGTTATTTTTGGGGGGGCGGAAATTCGGTGGGTCGTTGTTGGTCTTGGATTGCTCCATCAACAGCACACAACCGCAAGCAAGCAAGCAACCGCACGCAAACACAACACGCAAACACAACACGCAAACGCAACACGCAAACGCAACGCACAAACACAACACGCACAGCAAGTAAGCAGCCACGACAACAACAACGCAACGCATCGTTTGAATGGATTGCACACACACATGCACACAACGCAACATCGTCATCACCCCCCAAGACGAACCACTCCTCTGATTCTCATCCTCGCACACCTGCGCACGAACGAACGATTGCATCAACAAGTAGCAGCAAGCAAGCAAGCAAGCAAACAAACAAAGAAGGCAGCAAGCCAGCCACCAAGCCAAGGTACACACGAACGAACGAACAATTCGTCCATCCAACCGGCGAACGAACCAGCGACACGTCACACCTACCCCACACCTGCGCACCCAATCACTTGCATGAACAAAGCTGAACCAGCCAGCAGAAGCAACCCCAAGTCCACACACAGCCTCTCGCACACTCACGCGCCACGCACGCACCACAGTGGTGATCATCATCACCTTTCACGCACCCACACGCACGCACACCCACCCTCGGCTTCACACGCACGAACTTTCCAGCCTTTTCTCCCCCCCCCTCCCCCCCACTTCCTCTCATCCGTGTTTTCCCCGCCCGACCTGCACAAACCTTGACCAGTAGGCCAAGCTCCCCTTGGAGAACCAACCAACCAACCAACCAACCCCGCAAAGGTGCGTGCCACACACCAGGCAATGCAAACACCATACACCCACACACACACTCTCTCTCTCAGAACATGCATCCAACACGCCCACACCCAGCCCCTCACACATGCATCCGCACTTCTGTTTCCTTGTTTGCATCATTTTTGGCACTGCAGAAGTCCCTCAGTCACACCTTGCGTTTGATTTGATTTGGTGAGTGTGTTGTGTGATGAAGTGTGTGCTGAGATGTGTGATCACTCTTCCACACACCTTCCTTGCATGGCTCGTGCGTGTGCTCCTAAACACCTGCGCCTGAGAACCTATCGTGCTCTGTCACGGGTTTCGGCGTCTCCTTCCCTCTATTTCTTTCCCTCTCTCCTTCGCTTTCTGTTGCATGCATGCGTTGTGCGTGCGTGTGTTGTGCGTGTGTTCGGTTGCCTCTTGCACCTGCCATCACATTTGAATTGGCTTTGATGAAGACTGATCACACAACTGCTCGGGGGCGTGCCTGTCTGCTTGTATCACACACACACACACATACACACATACACATCTACACACATGCACACATGCACACACTTGCACACACGCACGCACCTTCGCCTGCACCATCACCACCACCATCATCCATCACCATCATTGATCATCAACACTCACTCACACACCCGCCGTCCAAACGTGTGTTTCGCACCCCCGTTTGTGTGTTGTTGTTGTTGTTCTGCACATCACCAACCCATCTCCGTTGCGTCTGTGTGGCTCTGTTTGTGGTTGTTTCTATTCTCAGCCACAGTACATTGATCGCTGGTTGCTACCAGTTCCCCTTTGTCTCCCGCTTTCGCGTTGGCTTCAAATCGACGAACACCAAGCAGCTACAAGGTGTGTGTACCCCCCCCCCCCAATCCGTCGTGTGTGGGTGTGCGTGGCTCACGGCTCGTGCCCGCTCTGTGTGTGCGAGCGTTTGGTGGTGGTGGTGGTGGTGAGTCGTGAGTTGAGAGAAAGGACGGGTGTCCATTCACTCTCTTCACGCGTAGCTGCCAACACTCCACAAACGGTCTTTGTTTCCTCTCCTCTTGTTCTTTTCCCTGCTGGTGGTCGTGGGCAACTTGACGTGTGTGCGCGTGTGGGTACAGCTGCGCGTGAGTGACCGAGACACCATCATCATTGTTCCGCTGTGAACAAGGGTCTGGCTCTTCAATCTTGCTCGCTCATCACCATTCTAGTCTCACCCTGTCCCCTCTGCCTTCTTCCTCTGCTGTGGTGGTTACGCACACCAACCAACACCGTTGGTTCATCCATCACCAAATCATACATACCATCATCACACCATCATCACACCGCTTCCCGACCACCACTTTCACTTTTCAGACACCAGCCGGGTGGCTTGTCCCCTCCCGACCACCAACCAGCCAGAACAACAACAAAGAGGCAGAAGCACGCACGCACGCACCGCGTAAGCGTCAGCATCAGCGACGATCCAAGGACTTGATTCGTTGTCGACATCGATGGCAACGCGCACGTGTGCATACTCGTCCCCGGCCGCGTCCATGCAAACCGGCTTCAGCCACAGCCCTTCGGGGCGACACAAGTACCCACCAGAGATCACAGACCACTATGGTGCGTTGCGTGCGTGCGAGTGTGTGTGTGTGTGTGTGTGTGTGTGTGTGTGTGTGTGTGTGTGTGTGTGTGTGTGGGTGTGTGGGTGTGTGTGTTCATGGGGATGGGGATTGGGGGCGAGGAAGAATGCGTTGGTTTGATGGCACTTGCTCGTATGCATGAGTGTTGGTGTGGATTTGGCACGCTCAGACACGCTTGAACCAGTCCCAAACATTGCACTGCCAACGTGGTGGTGGTGTTGTTGTTGTTGTGGTTGTGGTGGTGGTGGTGGTTGGTTGGTTTGACTGATCACCCCACCAAACGGTGATGTTTACACACGCTCGTACACGCCTGTACACGCTCATGCAAGCTTGCCAACACGCCTCTCCTTGCTTCATCACACACGCGCTCGCTCCCTCGCTCACTCGCTCACTCTGCTGTTGCTGTTCATTTTCTATAACCACTTGTGCATCACACGCCCGCACCAACCCACAACGACACACACACACACACATACGCATGATGATGATGGCAATGATGTCGACGTTTGCAGAGGTGAAGGACACGATTGGTACGGGCGGCTTTGCCAAGGTGAAGATTGCCCGGCACAAGCTGACACACACCAAGGTCGCCATCAAGATCATGCTCAAGGAAAAACTCAGACAAACGGTGCGTGTATAGGTGCTTGCGTGAGACGTTTTGTGGGAGCGGTATTGTGATATTTTCTGTGTGTTGTTGGAGAGGGGGGGGGGAGGTTGTGGTTTCGGTGTGATTGGAAGGTGCTCTTGCGCTCTTGCTTGCATGCAAGCAAGCGAAGACGTTATCCTCTCAAATCCTCACATTCTCCAGCACACACACACACACACACACACACACACACACACACAACGTTCACACCTTGCGCAGAACGACCTGAAGCGGGTTGCACTTGAGATTGAGGCGCTCAAGGATCTCAAGCACCAGAACATCTGCCGCCTGTACCAGGTCATCGAGACGGAGGACCGCTACTTTCTTGTGTTGGAGTACGCGCCCGGTGGGGAACTGTTCGACTACATTGTCGCGCGCTCGCGCTGTAAGGAGCAGGAGGCGCGCAAGTTCTTCCGCCAGATTGTGTCCGCCGTCCACTACATGCACGGCAAAGGATATGTGCATCGGGACCTCAAGCCCGAAAACCTCCTCCTCGACGCAGACAGGGTGAGCTGCCTCGCAAACGCCACGCACAAATCAGAGGGTGCCAACTGCATCTCGCTCTCATGGCACACATAACCACGCAACATATAGACACGCATACGCATATGCGCAAGCACTCATCACATCATAACGTGTGTTCGCTCTGTTTCGCATCCTATCGCCTCGCCTCACCCCCCTCCCTCGCACGTACACACACACACACACACACACAACACACACACACACACACACACACACACACACACACACACACACACACACACACACACACACACACACACACACACACACACACACACACACATCCTTCGTCACACTACCAACCCTCCCCCCCTCTCTGTTGCAGAACATCAAACTGATTGACTTTGGGCTAATTGCGAAGACGTCGAGCATCCAGGAGGACATGTTGTCCACCTGCTGCGGATCCGCTGCCTACGCCGCCCCAGAACTCATTCGCGGCGAGAAATACCACGGCGCTCCTGTAAGTACCCTTTCGTTGGTGTTGTGTGCACGCGTATACTTTGTGCGTGCGTGCGTGTGTGTGCGTGTGTTCCCTGAATGCGCGCGGGTACTTTGTGTGTGTTTGTGTGTACTTTGTGCTGTGCTCTGCTTGTTTTTGTGTGCGCGTGTGTGTGTGTGCTTTCTTGCCTTCCTCCTTATGTTCCTGCCGTTGCATGTCTGATGCCTGCCGCGCTGCTGCGCTCACACATCAACTTCTCTTCCCCCTCCCCCCAATACCTCGTTCACTGCGGACATCAGGCGGACGTATGGAGTCTGGGCATCCTGCTGTATGCGCTCTTGTGCGGGTTCCTCCCTTTTGACGACGACAACACGCAGCGCCTGTACAAGCTGATCCAGCGTGGCACATACGAGATCCCCCCGTGGCTCTCAAAGGAGAGCGAGGATTTTATTGCCTGCATGCTCAGGGTGCGTACAGGTGTGCGTGCGTGTGTGAGAGAAAGATATTTGTGTGTGTGTGTGTGTGTGTGTGTGTGTGTGTGTGTGTGTGTGTGTGTGTGTGTTCTGCTACTGAACTTGCTTTTCCCTGCACCTCACCCCATTCCCTCGTGTGTCCCCATCCGCCCATTGTGCTCTGCGTGTGCGTGCAGCACCGGCCGGAGCACCGCATCAGTCTCGACGGCATTCTCTCCCACCCCTGGATGCTCAAGGGTGCGTGCGCTTGCACCTTGTGTGTGTGTGTGTGTGTGTGTGTGTGTGTGTGTGTGTGTGTGTGTGTGTGTGTGCATTGCTGGCTGCGAGCGCACCTCTTGCATTTCCTCCTTGCTACTTCTTATTTACTCCTTTGCCCCTTTTCTCGGCTCTTCCCGCCTCACACGTGGTTGTGTTTGTCTCGTTGCCAGGCCTTGACGTCCCTCGCATCGACCCATCTTCCACCATTGAAGAAGTGAGAACACACTTAGACTCGCTGTGCTGCTGCATTGCTGTGTTTATTGTATCGTTGGCGAAATGCTCTTGCGGGATATGGGTTGCTGTTCTGCTTTGATCAACCGAGAGTGCTCGCACCTCCATTCCCTCACACCATCATCACCACCACCACCCCCATCACCACCAACAGCATGGCGGCGTGTTGCACTCGGAGAGCGTTCAGGAGCTGGCGCGGTACTATGGCACCAGCATGACCCTCATGGAGCAGTGGATCAAGGAGGTGTGGACCTGCGATTGCATGATCGACATGTGCAGTGGTGTGGGGGGGGGGCGTATGGCTGTTTGTTTCATACTCACCCTTACACACGCACACATGCACGCACGCTCACGCCTGCCTGCGCTACACATCCCCTCACCCACCTTCCCCTTGCTCGACCTTCCCCCCTCTCGACATCCTCCTTGTTCTCCTCTCGTTTCAGTACGGGTACGGCGTCATCACAGCAAACTACGAGCTGGTCAAGCAGAGATTTCAGGACAACAAGCCAATCAAGTAAGTCCACGTGAACACACACACACACACACGTGCGCACATAAAAGCACACAGGCCCTCCCCCCCCCCCTCACTCATTGCTCATGCCCTTTCCCATGCCTGCGTCTCCACCCCCTTCCCTCGTCTTGTGCTGTTGTCACTGCTTTGTGTGCTCATTCGCGCAAACATTGTGTGCATGTGCGTCTGTGACAGGTTGCCGCGCGGCAAAGGCACGCTTCCTGCAGAGAAGGCCATCGTACTCCTGAAGCTCAAGGAAACAAGGTAAGCGTACAGATACACACACAGACACACAAAGAAAGAAGAGAGAGAAGCAGCGCTTCATCGCTGTGGCGTCGCTCTCTCCCTCAATGCTCATCCCAACAACCACATCCACCTTCTTTCTTGCATGTGTGTGTGTGTGTTTGTGGTTCCCAGACGATCGATGGACGGGCGTTCGTCGCCTCTCGCCACCAGCGCCTCCGTCTCCCGCAACACTTCAAACGTCTCCATCACCACAGAGGACGTCGATAAGCACCACCAGTCGGTGCGTATGCGTATCATGTGTGTCTGTGTGTGTGTGTGTGTGTGTGTGTGTGTGTGTGTGTGTGTGTGTGTGCGGCTGGTGTTGTTGAAGGGAAATGACACCTGTCGCTGCCATGCTGCATCCGCACACATGATTCCACTGTTCTCACACACACCACCGCCTGTATTCACCACCACCGCCACCACTACCACCACCGTTCCCACGGCCGTACCAGCTATCCTCGCCGGAAGAGGAGGACCAAGTCCGGCACGATGTGGAGCCGGCGGGGATGGCCACCGCCCCCGATCGCGTCATGTCGTCACCGCCGCGCCCACACCCGCGTCGCCCGGCCAAGGACTCGCTCGCACCGCAGCACATGCTGGCGAGCGGCAGCCCGCGCTCTCCCGGCCGTGGTCGCAGCAGAACCGTGGGCGCTAGCGACACCCGCAACGTGCAGGTGTGTGTGTGTGTGTGTGTGTGTGTGCGGTTCTGTTTTATTCTATGAGTTTCATTTGCTTTGCTTGGTTGCGGCGTTGGTGTTGCCATTGGCCAGGTGTTTGTTTGCTTGTGCTCACCTTGACAAAACTGCACTCGCATGTGTGTATTTCTTCTCGTTTGTATTCACTCCCCATGCAGAACATGCTGCTGACGTCACCAAAGCGCGCGGATGCCTTTGGCGGCTCCATGGTGGGACGCAGTCCATGCACGATGCAGTGTGGCCATGTTGGATATTTTCATGTCAACAGCTCACTCATCCACACACGCACGCACGCGCACACACACACACACACACACACTCACACACACACACACACACACACACACACACGTGCAAATTGCTCACAACCTCTGCGTGTTTTCCCGTGTCGTTCCAGCAACACATGGCGCAGTCTGATGATGACGATGACGACGAGCTTAAGCGGCACACGAGCAACCCGTCCCTCTCGCCGGCGAAGAAGCGCCAGAGCGAGGGCGCACCGCACATCCCGCCCATGCAGCAAGAGAGAAGGGTGTGTGTGTGTGTGTGTGTGTGTGTGTGTGTGTGTGTGTGTGTGTGTGTGTGTGTGCTTTGTGTGTGTGTGTGTGTGTCATCGTAGCTTAGGGACATAACCATGCCGCATTGCTTCTTCCCTTCACATTCCTCTGCTCCATGAGACCATAATCTCACTCGCAACACGCACGTGTGCGCCCTTCATCACCACTGCTATCACCACCACGATCGCCGCCGCCCGTCGCGTCACAGGGGTCTGCGCTGAAGGCTGGCCTCGGCAGCTTGGCCCGAAGCCTCTTCAACGTGTTTGGAAGCAGGAACTTGACAGAGCCCCGCGTTGTGAAGGTCTGTTGCGCTGTGTGTGTGTGTGTGTGTGTGTGTGTGTGTGTGTGTGTGTGTGTGTGCAGCTGTATGTATCGCTCTTCCGTCTTTGTGTGCCTTGCTTGTGTTCTGCGTTGCGGGCAGACGTCTCACTGTAAGCACGCTTCCGCTCCACAGGGCTTGTTCAACGCTGACAGCACATCCTCCAAGACACCGGAGGCCGTTCTTGAGGAGATTTGCCGCGTTCTCGCCGACGAGCACTGCGACTTTACGCAGAGAGGGTGCGTCCACGTGCAGCTGAACACATCGCGTCACGAATTGCGGCCTCCACTCTCTGTGTTGCGCATTATTGTGCTTGCATTTGGGCTGCGGGTCGTGGTTTTGGGTGCTTGTTTGTTCGTGAGCACGTATGTGTTTATGAGCGTTTGTTTACACAATTACTTCTCCAACCCACGCAAACATGCACGTACTCACACCACCCACCACACCACCACAACTCATCCACACTAACTCACCCATGCTTCTCCCATACTTCACTCACACCCATCACAGATTCCACGTCCGTGCCAAGTTCCTCGATGATGATGACAAGCACTACATAACCATTAACTTTGAAGTGTGCCGCATTGACGGCTTTGCAGACGTTGTTGGTGTCAGACCCAAGCGCATCAAGGGTGACACCTGGCGATACAAGAAGGTGCGTGTGTGTGCGTGTGTGTATGTGTGTGTGTGTGTGAATTGTGTGTCCTGTAAACCATTATCTTGGTTTTGTTGCCGCCGTTGTTGCTGATGCCATCCTCACCGCCGTCACCATCACCATGATCCTCATCTTTGTCATCTCTTGATAGAAACTGGAGGACATTCTGCGCCAGCTGCACCTGTGAACTCACGCACATGGACCGGTTTACGCCCGCCAATTCAAATCAGCAACAACCCCTCCCCCCGCTCGGGTTCCTGGTCGTTCTTAGCCAACCCCAACCCCTTCCTTCTTTCTTCTTTACGCCTCGCTGAGTCACTTTGCTGCGCTCTGCTTCTCGCCCATCACACTGCCACTGCCGTCCACCTCTTTGGTGCTGCAGCCTACTTTGTCCCCCTCCCTCACCCTTTCATAACACCTACGACCACCACAACCACCCCAGCACGACTTTTGCTTCCCTCCCTACCCCTCAAGCCCCTTCTTGTGACCCGTTGCTGTGGCTGGCGTTGCTGTCAACTGTGCACTTGATTTCTGCCTTGTTTTGCTGCGTCCGATCTTGCCTGCGTGGTGCTGTTTGTTACTTTCACCCACTGGAACTTGAACTTGATGCTTTCTCTACTGCCCATGCGATCGTTTCTTCTCGTGCATTTTTTTTTTTCATTCATAGTCTGCATGCTCCATGTCTGCCTCATCGCCTGCCTGCTGGCTTGCCTGCGTTGTTATTGCGTTTCATTGTTTTGTTTTATGCCGCGCGCCTACACGCCCGCGTTTGTATCACCGTGTGTTTTGTGTTTGCTGGGTGAAGTCATCACATCACACCACGTGAAATGAAAATGACACAGATCGCGCAATTGAACATTGTACAAAAATGCAACAACACAAAGCAAGTAGGCAAGCAGGCAAGTAGGGAACCACAAACACAATTCAATACACCGAGCAACAAACACAAACACCTTCAAGCATCTTATCCAGGATGAACCCTCATCATTGCGCACACAGAGCAATTGGCTCAAGCAATGGCTGTCTAGCTGTCTGGCGCAGCTTAAGAGCCGGGTAGAGCTGCGAGCAGCTTTTCCTTCAGCTGCTGGAAGGTGGGTCGCTCCCTGGCCTCCTGTGCCATGCATTCTTGCGCCAGGTTGCGCAACAGCACTTCCGCCGCTTCCTCATTGCCTGCACAACCAAGGCAGTAGGCATTGTGATGCGCTGGTATTGTGAGGAGCTGGGGACAAGACGTGCTGTGCTGTGCATGCACTGGGGTGCAGGACGGTGGGCAGGTAGGCTGGCAGGGGAGTGTTGAAAAAGAAAAACAAAAGAGCATCATAACAGCGCAGTACTAACAGCATACACACACACACACACATACACACACACACAGCACACACGACTTCCACAACTCGCCCTCACCCCCTCCAACCCCCTCCCAACCCCTCAACCCCAAACTCCTCTTCGCCCCCGTCTCTTATCACCCCCTCCTTTCTTCTCACCTGAAGATGGAGGGAAGCGGAGCCGCTTGCCGGATGCAAGCAAGGATGCGAGGGTGGACAGCATCGGGCCGCAGAACCCGTCCCCAAACTCTTGCTTGATCAAGTCGGGTTTCCGCTGCGTCACAATCTCCCACAGCACAACCCCAAAGCTGAACACGTCGGCCTTGGTGTCGTACGCTGTCCCCGTCAGCGCCTCTGGCGCAGTGTACAGCGGCGTGCCAACAGCGGCTGTCATGGTCATGCTCATCGTCATGCCAGCCACCTCCTCGTCGTACGCAACATCGTCATTCACAGCAGCACCATCAGCCGCCGCCGCAAGCAGCCTGGCCTGCGCTGCCTCTGAATCGCCACCACGTGACGACGACGCTGGTGTGGTCAACGACGATAACCCAGCCCCAGCCAGCACGCTTGAACTGCCATTACTGTCTTTGTCGTTGCCGCTGCTGCCTATGTCGTCGTCGTCGCTGTCGTTGTTGTTGTTGCTCATTCTCCTGTCGCTGCTGTGATTGTGGGTGCCGGGCAGCCCAAAGCCAAGGCCAAACCAGCCGCCTCCGCTGCTGCGGTGTGGTCCCGCAGAATGCACCTGCTGTGAACTCAGGCGCTGGGTCACGGTTCCAAAGTCCGTGATCTTTGCCCGCAGGTTCGCCGACACCAGCACATTGCCGCTCTTCAGATCTCTGCGTCCGATGGGGCGCATGCGTGCATTACGTTGTGTGCAGAATGTGTGCATTGAGTGAAGGCATGTGGAAAGGAAAGGAGGGCGCAAGCAGGCAATAACATAACACACACACGCACGCACGCACATGTCACGCACGCACACTCACACACATACACAACACACAAAAGCACACAAAAGCACGCACAAAAGCACACACAACACACATACACAACACACACGTATTACACTTACGCACACGCACAGATCACACACGCATCACACACTCACCAACCCCAAACCCCCCCCCCCCAAACAAAACACGCAAGGTCACCTGTGGAGTTTGCCGAGGCTGTGGATAAACGCCATGCCAGATGCAATGTCCGCAGCGAGCCGCTGCTTCAGCGCCCACACAGTCAAGAGACCAGGCTGCACCGAGTGCCTGGTTGTTGACACGACTGTGTAGTCATCCAAGTCCTCGCTTGTCGGCGCAGCAGTTTCTGCGGTCGTGGAAGCGCTGGTGCTGTTGGTCTCTGTCAACACCTGTTGCAGGTTGCGCTGCAGCAGCTGGCGCAGGGATCCGAGCGCCATAAACTCGAGCACCAGAAACGGCGCGCCAGTCACCGGGTTTGTGCCAGCGCCAAAGAAGCGAACCAGGTGCGGATGCCGCGTGCGCTGCAAGAACGCCACCTCCTTCTCAAACTCCTGCTGCGTCGCTGCGTCCAGGAACACGTTGCCCAGCTTCAGCACCTTCACCGCCACATGCACCGAGTCCCACTCGCCCTCCCACACGTCGCCGCTCGCACCACTGTCCAGCTCGCGGTACAGGTCAAGCTCCTCAAACGGAATGTCCCACACGGCCTTGAGCGCCAGCACCTCCGCGTCCTTCTCGGAGAGCAGCTGCATGTTGAGGGCGTGCTCGGCGCGCAACTGCTTGTGCCGGCGATACCAGCGGAACAGCGCAAACAGTGCGCCTTGCAGCGCCAAGACACCGGCAACAGTGCCCAACGCAACCGGCACGGGGTTGTCTGTCTGCTTGATGCACTTGTCTCCTCTTGCGATATAACCAGATGAGCACTGACAGCGAAACAGGAACACTGTGTCCCATACTCTTGTGTGGATGGTGCGTGATTCCCCCGTAGGTTGAGTCGTAACACGCAGTCGACACTCCACCGGGGATCGAAACAGCTCAATGCTGGGGATAACTTGCCGGAAATGCACCACCCCAAACAATGCAGCGTCTGGCTGGTCTTTCCGAAACGCCACCGGTCTGTTGAGTGGCGCATTGAGCAGGTGCGGCTGGTCGATCCAGTCGTTGTCGCTCAGGTCCACAACCTCAACGTCGCTAAACACAATGCACTGCAGAAGCAATGGCGAGAGCCGCTGAACGTCGGGCTTGCCGCGCTCTTGCCACTGCTGTGCGACCAGGACGCGCGTGCCGAGTGTGCGGCAGAACCCGCGTTGGAAAGGGACCTTGGTGCGACTGATGTCTAGCACCTCGGCCACTGGCACGTGAATTGTCTCCAGGTTTGGGCAGGATGACACGTTTAAGGTGCGAGTCGGAGACTCCACCTCAACGGTCGTCAAAGCGTGATTTTGATCGAGAAACACGGCTTGGATGGAGGTGTTTGGACACAGACGTAGTTCTTCGTAAGCGGTGTTGATGATGGCGAGGCTTTCCACGTCTGATGCCAACGCACTGCATATTTCACTAACAGGGGCTGTCATGGCATTCATATGTGGGGCGCCGACGTAGAGGCTGCGAAGTTGAACCTGGTGCTGAACCAGCCATCTCAGGAAACCAGAGAAGTGCATGTTCCGAATGTTCAGGTGTCGCAGGCGGCAAAGGTTCGTGGTGTTGATCCTGCCTTCGTGAAAAATGAGAGTGCTCTCGAGAGAAGTGGCTGGTCGAACCGATAGGGAGTGGAGTCGATGCAGGTTCAAATACGGTGTGATGTCAACTTTTGACAACAAGTGCCCGTTGAAACGGAGCTCCTCCAAGCGTTGAAGCCTTTGCACATCAACCGCTGTTTTGAGGGGGTTGTTCAGAAGTCGAAGAATTCTCAACTGGGGCAGGCTCACATTGTGAGGAAAGACCTCCAATGCATTGTTGGAGAGTGCGAGCCTTTCAAGGTTTGGGAAGCTGCGAAACGAATCAGGTGGAAGTTGGACCAATTGATTGTAGCTGAGGTCAATGGAAACAAGCTGGGAGTGCTCAGAAATGATTCCTGGTTGAAGATTCGTCAGCGCGTTTGATTGGAGCTGGAGCGTTCGAAGGGCAGGGAAAGCTGCCAGCAAGTTCTGTGGCAGTACCTCGATGTTGTTCTGGCTCAAGTCAAACGACTTCAGAGCTGGCATCTCGGCCGCAAACCAAGACAGGTCAATCTCTGTGAAATAGTTGCGGCGCAGGTCAAGCTCTTCCAATGCCGAAAGGTTGGAGAAAACGGCAGACGGGAGAACCTCCAACTTGTTTTCTCGCAAGTGGATATGGTGCAACATGGTGTTGGCATGGAGCAGCGTGGGCGGAAGCGTGGTGAGGAAGCAGTTGTTGATGGATAGGTGCTTCAGTTTGGCGAGGTTCGAGAAGATGGTTTCGGGGAGGGTTTCAATGAAGTTGACCCCGATGTTGATGGAGGTGAGATTGACTGGGGCCTCGAACAAAGTGGCGGGCAGCTCTCCGAAGCCATTCTGATTCAGGTCCAGGCTTTCCAAAGCTGTTGTTGAGCTGAGGGCGTTAGGCGCAATGCGTGTGATGAGGTTGCGGCGCAGAGTGAGCGTGCGAAGATTGGTCAAGTCCGCAAAGTGTTCTGCTGTGATCTCCCGCAGCCGCCCGCGCTGCAGGGTGAGTGAGCGTAGCTGCGACATGCCTGCAAAAGCGCCTTGGTCTATGCCACCCACCAGGGTGTTGTGGGTGAGGATGGACGTGATCTGGCCAGCGTGCGCAAACGTCTGATGGGGGGATGCATCCTGGTTGTTCTGAGCCAAGCGCACAAAACTGCTATCACGGATCTCGATTTTTAGAATACTCGTCAGCGGGTTGAAGGTGTTGAAGAAGAAGTCTGGGCCAAGCAGGCCTGTGACATTCACACGCTGGACTGTTGTGCACTGTGTGTGGCTCAGTACCCATTCCAAATCGGTGTTGTGCACGGTGCCCGCGATAACCAAGGCACGTGGCTGCAATGAGTTGCAGAGTTGAGCTGCGGCAGTGGCAGCTTCCGAGCTGGGTTCGATCTCCTCCAACAGGGCTGTGGCGTCGTTTGGTGCATCGAATGCAATGGTCAACGTGCCGCCAGCGATGGTGTCTTCAGAAGCGGGCACCGTGCAATTGCCTTTGATGATCGCTGAAGCGGTGCAGCGGTCAAAGACAAAGTCCGTGGGGGGCTCTGCTTCTGCCACAACGTCTCTCCGCCGCCGCTGCTGTTGTTGACGTTGATGCTGCTGGGTAAGGAGAGGGAAAGGCGAGGCATGTTGCAGCGGAAGAGCAGCTCGTGCGACAGCCTTGAGGATGGCGCTGCTGTTGTCGTCGGTGTCTTCTCCTTGCCCTCCTTGCTGCTGCTGTTGTTGTTGTTTTTCATCTTGCTGCTGCTGTTGGTGTTGTTGTTGTTGGCAGTGGGCGTTGATGACGCGCTGCAACGCATGCAAGTGCGCATGCATGGGGAGCTTGTCGCCGTTGTGGTCTGCAACCACCTCCTCCTGCGAATTCTCCTCCTGCGTTTCCTCTTCGCTCCTTGTGGTCAAGAGAATTGCCTCCGTGACGACCTCAAGGGCGACTCGGGCGTCGTGGCAGATGGCTGCACTGTTGTCGTCGGTGCTGTGGAAGTGGTTGTCGGTGCTCTCGGTGCTGGTGCTAGTGCTAGTGCTGCCTTCGTGCAAGGCTTGTTCATGGGCATCCGCTGTCAGGTCGACATCGCCAAGCGGTTGGGCAGGAGTTGGAGTAGCAGGCGTGGCAACTGCCGAGAGTAAGGGCAATAGCAAGAATAGCAGGACACCTGCCAGGACCAAAACAGCCTGCTTGTTGGGGCTGACGGCAACTCTACATCGGCCTTGGATGGTTCGTCTGGATTGTGCCTTAGTCATCTTGCTTCTGCTGGTCGCCATGCCTCAGTTTGTGAGGAGTTTCAGTCTCCTCTAAGCTTCTTGTCTTGCTTCCAGTCCTTAGAGTCCTTTGCTTCTTTCTTTTGAGCTTTTGCTTTGAGGTCGAGCTGTGCACGCATGTGCGCGCCCTGAAGGCTTGAAGGAAAACCACAGGTGGTATGTGGCGTGTGTGTGTGTGTGTGCGGATGAAGGGAAGAAGGGATGACCCTCTCTGGCTTCCGCCTCACCTCAGTGCCTGCAGTGTGCCTCGACTTTCTTGTGCATGAAGCAGTGGAACGACAAATGACTGTCTGACCTCTGTGAAGGTTCTCTTAATGGTTCGCTTGTTGTTCCCTTCCCCTTGTTTGGGCCCGTTCCATACGGCACGATAAAATAGAGAATTGTTTATTTTTGCCGCTTCTCCTCCGCCACTGCAACGACGACGGAGAAGGCTCGCTCGCTTCTTGCTTGCTTGCTTGCTTCTTTGTGTGCATTGCTGTAGAGTGGACTGAAGTTCAGAGACAAGAGGAGAAGTAGAGGAGGAAGAGGAAGCGTGTTGGGAACGAGAGACGGCACTCCGCAGGCGCAGCAGCAGCAGCAGCAGCAGCGCGATGAGTGCGGAGGAGCTGAACGGCACGGATCATGTTGCCGAGGTCATTGATACCAAAGAGATTGTGGACTATCTTCGCGATGTTGTGCCACTTCTACTTGGTGGCGGCGAAGCCAGCCTCGCTGACACGCTGGCAGAGGCAGAGCCACTCCTCACCAGGTGAACTCCTTTGCAGCAAACCTCTGTGCATTCATTATGGCCATATGTGGTGTTTGTGTTGTGCGTGCGTGTGTGTGCTTTGTGTCTGGGTGTGCGGCACAAACAAGTGAACCCCCCCCCCCTTCTTGCCATGTCTTGCTGGGTCGCTTGCACTTTCACATCACACACACACACACGCTTCTCGCACTCCACACCTACTCTTGTCCCTCACGTGCGCACAAACACGCACTCTCTCCACTTGTGTAGCTTTGCCGCCGATCCAAACAAGCGAGCGCTCATGGTCCACCGAAACACAGGCAAAAGTGCGTTCTTGGCAGCTGTTTGCGTTTGACGCAGCAGTGTTTGGTTGGATCCCATCCCAGTCTGTGTGCGCGTGCGTGTATATGTGTGTATGTTGTGTGTTTGCGCTTGTGCTCACATTTTGCATCCACTGGCTCAATTGAACCTCTAGGTGACCAAGACGACCAACAAGAGATCATCATCACGGATGAGGTGGGTTTGCTGAAGTATTGTGTTCGCAGGTGTTGACACTGACCCATGGCAGCCTTTACACACAACCACACTCGCTCACGTATTCACACACATACACACACGCACACGCACACGCACACGCACACACACACACACACACGCACACAGATCAAGAGCTTAGGTGCAAGCTACGCAGCATGTGCCTTTGTGAAGAAGAATCCCAAAGACCCGCTCGCGCCCAACGATCTGGCGCTGCAGCTGCACTGTGTTGTCTTCTCTGACGGTGAGTTGTGGTGCACATGACCAAGGATCGAGCGCCATTCCTGTGCATGTACTGGAGACTTTGGCCATGCTGACTGCATCCCTCACACACGTCGTCTTAACAAGTACAAACAAACAGAAACAAGCACACACACACACACACGACCAAACACGAACACACGTTCACAAATACACACACACACACACACACGACCAAACACGAACACACGTTCACAAATACACACACACACGACCAAACACGAACACACGTTCACAAATACACACACTCATGCACACACTCTCATACATACACGCACAACCCGCCAGGCAAGCCGTTTGGGATGCTGCATGCGCTGGTGCAGCAATACGTACAACCATTCTTCAACAGCCTGGCAAAAGGGTCCGGTGCTGCCGACAAGGAGAGCATCAAGCCTGCGAGCAAGGCCATCAACGAGCTGGAAACACTCCTCTCGCATCTGCAGCAGGATACAGACATTCCCCAGATTGAGATTGTGCCTGAGAAGGCCATCGCCGCCGCGGTCTCCGAGGTGCGGTGCATGGCGCTGCGTGATCTGTATGCGTGTGTGCGTTCGCGTGTGTGTCTGCGTCGGTGCATTATGTTCGCGCGCGCGCACGTGCGGCGCGTGCGTGCGTGTGCGTGTGTGCGTGTGATGATGACTGCGCGGTCGAGCAATTGCCTCACGGACGCACCAATACACGTTTCTCCGCCCATCCCTCCTCTGTGTTTCCCAAACAGGCGCGAAAGGCCGGTCGCAGCCCGACGCTTGCTGACATGGGGGACTTGGTGCACGACGACGCGTACGTCAAGTCGCTTGAGCGGGTGGTGCTGCGCTGGATCAAGGACATTCAGCAGGTCACCCGCCTCGAACGCGACCTCTCCACAGGCAGCGCGCGCCAGGAAATCAGGTGCAGTGTGCATGTGTCCGTCTTCGTGTGGGTGCATGTGTGCATGCATGTGCGTAACCTGTGCGCAACCTGTGTGCGTGTGCATTTATGTGGTGTGGGTGTGCCACATATCTCTGAGGCTGTGGCTTCATCTGTGAGTTTGTCACAATGCTGTTTCTTCGCACTCAGTTCTCACCACACACGCTCACCAATTTACACACGAACCCCCTTCCACACACACACACACACACACACACACACACACACACACACACACACACACACACACACACACACACACACACGCAGGTTCTGGCTGTCGATGGAGCGCGCACTGTCGCAGCTAAAGGTGCGGCTGGCCGAGGACGACGTGACGCTGACGCTGGCAGTGCTGCGGGAGGCCAAGCGACTGACCATCCTCAAGAGCTTTGAGACAGACACCAACCTGTCCATGTACGACACCGTGCTGGACTACAACACGCTGATGAAGGACTTCCCGATCAACGCCATCCTCATTGCCACGGACATCAAGAAGCTTGTGGAGGCCATGCTGGAGGTGTTCCAGCACATGAAGAAGGTGAAGCACACGCGGTACCCGCGCGAGCGGTTTATTGAGCTCATCAAGGCCATCTCCCGCGACGTCAACAGCAGCTGCTCAAGATCCTCTCCAGAGAAGCTCATGCACATGCCCATCCCCGAAGAATGCGGTGTGCTTCCCCCCGCTACATGTTTCGATGTGAATGACGTATGTGCTGCTATGGCGTGTGTTGCTTGTGTATTTGATGTGTGCGGGCGTGTGTGTGTTTGCATGTGTGTGTGTGTGTGTATGTGTGGGTATGTGTGGGTGTGGGTGTGTATGTCTGTCTGTGCTTGTGTGTGCGTGCTTGTCTGTCCCCCACATGCCCTGGTGCTACTGCTGCTGTTGCTGCTGCTACGCATGTGTGTGCGTCAACACACCGCATGGTGCCTCATGCATGATGTTTCCCACGACGGTTGCTGCTCCTCCCTCCCTCCAAAACAAACACATTCCAATCGTGTCGTGCGGTGCAGATTGAGCACACTCCTTACGAGGCCGGCATGTACTACAAGCTCTGCATGGCCCTTGTTGACGCTTGTAAGTTGCTCTCACGCGCATGGCTCGTGCATGACACGTGCATGACACACACACATGACACACACGCACGCCACACACACACACACACACACACACACACACACACACACACACACACACACACACACACACGCAGGTTCTGGCTGTCGATGGAGCGCGCACTGTCGCAGCTAAAGGTGCGGCTGGCCGAGGACGACGTGACGCTGACGCTGGCAGTGCTGCGGGAGGCCAAGCGACTGACCATCCTCAAGAGCTTTGAGACAGACACCAACCTGTCCATGTACGACACCGTGCTGGACTACAACACGCTGATGAAGGACTTCCCGATCAACGCCATCCTCATTGCCACGGACATCAAGAAGCTTGTGGAGGCCATGCTGGAGGTGTTCCAGCACATGAAGAAGGTGAAGCACACGCGGTACCCGCGCGAGCGGTTTATTGAGCTCATCAAGGCCATCTCCCGCGACGTCAACAGCCAGCTGCTCAAGATCCTCTCCAAGAAGAAGCTCATGCACATGCCCATCCCCGAGTTTGAGAACCTGTACAACCAGTGCAACCAGCTCTTCCGCGAGTGGAACGACAAGTCCGACTTCCGCACCATCATCCAGGAGCTGCGCAGCACCCAGCGCGGCGGGCGGGCCACTGCTCGGCGTGTGGTCCCCGAGCACAAGGCCCTGCAGGAGCGGCTTGCCCTCGTGCACGACTTTCGGCTGCGCCATGACGACCTCAAACAGCGCATCTCCGTGGTGCTGAAGCAGCGCGGGATTGAGCCCGACGCGGACGAGGACAACGCGCTGGCCGAGGTGGAGAACGCGTACGACGAGATGCGCAGCGTGGACGTGCTTGACCTGGAGGAGGAGGGCCAGCGGGCGTGGGACCGCGCCTGCGAGAGCTATGAGGCGCGCGTGAACCAGGTGGAGGACACCATCATCAAGCACCTGTGCCACGAGCTTGACCATGCAGCCAAGTCGTCGGACATGTTCCGCATCTTCCGCCACTACTACGCGCTGCTGGACCGCCCGCGCATCCGCAACGCCGTGCGCTCGTACCAGAAGCAGCTCATGTCCAACGTCAAGGACGACATTATCGAGCTGCACAAGAAGTTCAAGATGCAGTACCACAACAGCAACAACAGCCACATGAGCGCGGCCCGCGACATCCCGCCCACCTCTGGGCAGATCATCTGGATGGCGCAGATTGAGCGGCAGCTCGACGACTACCTGGAGCGCGTCGGGCACGTGCTCGGGCCCAACTGGATGAAGCACGTGGACGGGCGCGAGCTGAAGGAGCGCGGCGAGACGTTCAAGGAGAAGCTGCGCCAGGCCAACCCGTACGACCTCTGGCTGCAGGAGATTGAGACGCAGGACATCACGTTCAAGAACACCATCTTCGACATTGAGCTGTTCCGCGGCGAGAAGACGCGCCTGGAGATGTTTGTCAACTTCCACGAGCGCCTCATCACCATGGCCAAGGAGGTGCGCATCATGGGCTGGCTCAAGAACGTGCCCCGCGTGCCCAAGCTCGCCGTCGTCAAGGCCAAGAAGGCCAACATGCTGTACCCGTATGTCATCTCCCTCAAGAACAGCATCAAGACGTACTCCATCGCCATGAACCAGCTGGACGACAGGCCGCACCTCACCCCGCTCGTTGCGCGCTGGTACAACCGCGTGCACGACCAGATTGCCTACGGCATGGACCTCACCTGGGAGAGCCCCTTGGAGGCGTATGCGTACGAGCTCTCACGAAACGTCACCGAGCTGCACCGCCGCGTGCAGGCGCTCTTTGGCTATGACGACCGCATCAAGAAGATGCTCACCTCCCTCACCACCTGCGACTACAGCAACAAGAAATTCCAAGTGCGTTCCGCTCCCGTGTTGGTGTGCTAATTGTGTTTGGGGTTGTGTGCTTATGTGTGTTGATGTGTTTGGGGTTGTGTGCTTATGTGTGTTGATGTGTTTGGGGTTGTGTGCTTATGTGTGTTGATGTGTTTGGGGTTGTGTGTTTGTGTTTGCGTGTTTGGTTTTGTGCGTGCCTGTGTTGTGCATGTGTGCACGTGTTTGGTTCATGCGTTTTCCCTGCCTCTCAACAACAACAACACACACACTCCACACTCCCTCGCATCTCCTTCTTCTCCTGTTTCAACACTCTTTCTTCCTTCACCTCACTCAACATCCCCTCCCCCCCGTTTTCTTCACCTTGCAGGATTTGATCAAGCGTGGGCAGGACGTGTTGAACAAGATGAAGGCCGAGAAGTACGTCAACCTGCAGCAGTGGTGTGATGACCTGAATGCGCAGGTGGAGCAGAAGCTCGCGGCACGCCTGCACCACGCGCTCGTAGCGTGGACCAAGGCGCTCGCCCACGCCTCTCGTGCAGCGGAGAGCTGGGACGCGGACGTGGAGGACGACGAGGACCTGCCCGAGATTGCACGCGCCAAGCACGAGCTGCAGATTCGCAACCAGGTGATCATGCTCACCCCACCGGTGGAGAGCGCACGCCAGGCTTTGGTGCAGCAGCTGCAGGTGCACCTGTCCGTGGTCACCAGCCTCGCCCGCCTGCACACGGACCCGCTTGACACGGCCAACGCCACCAAGTCTGTGGCCAAGTACGGCAATCTGCTGGCCAAGCTGCCCAACGACGGCGCCGACCTGGTGCAGGCGCACCGGCTGATTGACGTGGAGACGGGCAAGGTTGACGCGTACGTGGGCGAGTGGCTGCAGTACCAGTCGCTGTGGGACCTGCAGATGGAGAACGTGTTTGCCTCCCTCGGTGACGACCTCATGGCGTGGCAGCAGCTGCTCACGGAGATCAAGCGCGCGCGCCGCCACTTTGACACGTCCGAGACGAGCAAGGCGCTGGCGGCGGTGGACATTGAGTACAGCCAGGTGCAGACGCGCGTGGCCATGAAGTACGACGCCATCCACCGCGAGATTATCGGCCACTTTGCCACGTCCATGGCCGACCACATGTCCCGCTTCTACAACGAGGTGCACGGCCTGCGGGAGAAGCTGGAGGCCATGTCGCTGGAGGCTGCCAAGACATCCGACAGCATCACCTACATTGGCGTCATCCAGGGCGCCAAGAAGCGCGTCAAGCCGCTCACCGCCCAGTTTGAGTGCTTCGTCTCTGGCGAGAAGCTGCTGGAGCGGCAGCGGTTCCCCTTCCCCAGCGACTGGCTGCGCGTGCAGCAGCTCGAGGGCGAGTGGGAGGCGTTCCTGAGCATCCTGGAGCGCAGGCACACGGCCATTGCGGGCCAGGTGACCAGCCTGCAGATGCGCGTCGTCTCCGAGGAGCGGCAGATTGAGGCGCAGATTGCGGAGCTGGTGGCGGACTGGGACAAGAACAAGCCCATGGGCGGCGACGTCAACCCGGCCGAGGCCGTCAACGTGCTCAACATCTTCCAGGGCAGGTTCACCCGCCTCAGGGACGAGTACGAGAACCTGGTGCGCGCCAAGACGGCGCTCGACCTGGACATCAAGGAGGACACGCGGCTGCCCTCGCGCATGGAGGAGCTGATGGAGCTCAAGGGCTCCTGGCACGACCTGTCGCGCGTCGTGGAGCACATGTCCGACCTCAAGGCCACGGAGTGGGGCGCCGTCGTGCCCACCAAGCTGCGCAGCCAGCTCAACGGCATCGTGGACGAGCTCAAGCGCATGCCCGCGCGCGTCAAGTCGTACGAGGCCTACGAGTACCTGCTGCAGCAGGCGCGCTCCTACATCAAGGTCAACGAGACCATCAGCGTGCTGCGCGGCGACACGCTCACCAGCCGCCACTGGAAGATGCTCACCTCGGAGCTGGGCGTGTCGTGGGACATGGTCACGCTCACGCTGGGCCAGGTGTGGGCGGTGGACCTGGAGCGCAACGCAGAGGCCATCAACCGCGTCGTGCTGCAGGCGCAGGGCGAGAAGGCGCTGGAGGTGTTCCTGAAGCAGATCAAGGAGGCCTGGCAGGCGTACGAGCTGGAGATGGTCAACTACCAGAACAAAACCAAGCTCATCAAGGGCTGGGACGACCTCTTCACGCTGGCCAAGGACCACATCAACAACCTGGCGCAGATGAAGCTGTCCCCTTACTACAAGGTGTTTGAGGAGGAGGCCCTGGCCTGGGAAAACCGCCTCAACACCCTGTACACCCTCTTCTACGACGTGTGGATCGACGTGCAGCGCCAGTGGGTGTACCTGGAGGGCATCTTCACCGGCAGCGCTGACCTCAAGGTCCTCCTGCCCACGGAGACAAACAAGTTTATGGGCCTGAGCAACGAGTTTGTGGCGCTGATGCGCAAGGTGTCCAAGAACCCGATGGTGCTGGAGGTGCTCAACATCCCCAACCTCGAGCGCACGCTGCACCACTTCAAGGACGTCCTGGACAAGATCCAGAAGGCGCTGAGCAAGTACCTGGAGCAGGAGCGCGCGTCGTTCCCGCGCTTCTACTTTGTGGGCGACGAGGACCTGCTTGACATTATCGGCAACGGCAAGAACGTGGACCGCATCCAGAAGCACTTCCGCAAGATGTTCGCGGGCCTGAACAGCGTCGAGCTGACGGAGCAGGGCGACGCCGCAAAGGCGCTGCTCTCGCGCGAGGGCGAGGTGGTCCCCTTCACCAACAACGTGCAGGTGAAGGACAGGAAGATCAACGCCTGGCTCACCGCGCTGGAGGAGGAGATGAAGGTGGCGCTGGCCTCGCTGCTCAACCGCTCCACCACGCAGATCAAGCACCTGGCCACCTCCTTTGAGCTCTCCTCCTACCTCAAGTGGCTCGACGCCTTCCAGGCGCAGATTGTCGTGCTCAGCGCGCAGGTGGCGTGGTCCGAGAGCGTGCAGCAGGCGCTCGTCTCGGGCGGCGGCAAGCAGGGCTTGAAGGAGCAACTGGACGCCGTCATCACCACCCTCAACGCCCTGGCCGACACGGTGCTGCAGCACCAGCCGCCCATCCGCCGCAAGAAGCTGGAGCAGATGATCACGGAGCTCGTGCACAAGCGCGACCTCACCCGCGGCCTCATTGACGAGCGCGTGGCGGCCGTCACCGACTTTAGGTGGTTGCAGAACATGCGCTTTGAGTTTGACGCGTACAACACGGACGTGCTGCAGCAGCTGTCCATCAAGATGGCGGACGTGAGCCTCTTCTACGGGTTTGAGTACCTGGGGCTCGTGGACAAGCTTGTGCAGACGCCGCTCACGGACCGCTGCTTCCTCACCATGACACAGGCCCTCGCTGCCCGGCAGGGCGGCAGCCCCTTTGGCCCCGCAGGCACGGGCAAGACGGAGTCTGTCAAGGCGCTTGGCGCGCAGCTGGGCCGCTTCGTGCTGGTGTTCAACTGCGACGAGACGTTTGACAACCACGCCATGGGCCGCATCTTCGTGGGCCTGTGCCAGGTGGGCGCGTGGGGCTGCTTTGACGAGTTCAACCGCCTGGAGGAGAGCATGCTCTCGGCGGTGTCGCAGCAGATTGAGAGCATCCAGCTGGCCATCAAGGCCGGCGGCATGCTGGAGGGCGAGGCCGCCCGCCAGGCCATGACCGTGTCGCTTCAAGGCCGCACCGTGTCCGTGAACCCGAGCATGGCCATCTTCATCACCATGAACCCGGGCTACGCGGGCCGCTCCCCGCTACCGGACAACCTCAAGAAGCTCTTCCGCAACCTGGCCATGACCAAGCCGGACAGGCAGCTGATTGCCCAGGTTATGCTCTTCTCGCAGGGGTTCCGCACCGCGGAGCAGCTCTCGCGCAAGGTCGTACCCCTGTTCATCCTGTGCCAGGAGCAGCTCTCCGCGCAGTCGCACTACGACTTTGGCCTGCGCTCCCTCAAGGCCGTGCTCGTCAGCGCGGGCAACATCAAGCGCGAGCGCCTGGCCGCGCTGCGCCAGAAGATGCGGGAGGAGCGCGGCAGCGTGGATGAGGAGGAAGTGGCCTCCGCCATTGACGAGCAGGAGGTGGTAATTCAGAGCATCACCCAGACCATGATCCCCAAGCTGGTGGCCCAGGACATCCCCTTGCTGGACAGCCTGCTGACCGACGTGTTCCCCGGGGTGCAGCGGCCCGAAATTCCGCTGGCCGAACTGGAGGCCAAGATCCTGGAGGTGTGCGAGGAGCAGCACTACGTGCCCTCGAAGACGTGGCTCAACAAGGTGCTGCAGGTGTACCAGGTGACGCAGCTCAACCACGGGCTGATGCTGGTCGGCCCCTCTGGCGTCGGCAAGTCGGTTGCCTGGCGCGTGCTGCTGGAGGCCCTGCGGCGCCTGGAGCAGAGGGAGGCCGAGGAGTACGTGATTGACCCCAAGGCCATCACCAAGGAGGAGCTGTACGGCTTCCTCGACCCGACCACGCGCGAGTGGACAGACGGCCTGTTCACCTCCATCGTGCGCAAGGTGATTGACGACGTGCGTGGCGAGCGCAATCGGCGCCAGTGGATCATCTTTGACGGCGACGTGGACCCGGAGTGGGTGGAGAACCTGAACAGCGTGCTGGACGACAACAAGCTGCTGACGCTGCCCAACGGCGAGCGGCTCAACCTGCCCAGCAACATCCGCATCCTGTTTGAGGTGCAGGACCTGAAGAACGCCACGCTGGCCACCGTCTCGCGCTGCGGCATGATCTGGTTCAGCGAGGACGTGCTCACGCTGCAGGTGCACTACAAGCGCTTCCTGCGGCTCCTGCGCAACGTGCCCGTGGACAGCGACATGAGCCAGACGCAGGCAGACAAGGCCGAGGGCCTGGCTGCGCAGCGCAAGGTGGCCGACACGCTGGAGCCCTTCTTTGAGGAGGACGGCCTGGTCACGCGCTCCCTGCAGTACGCCAGGTCGCTGTTCCACGTGATGGACTACACGGACGGCCGCTGCATCAACGCACTCTTCAGCATGCTCAACCAGACGGCGCGCTCCATCACGGAGTACAACGCCACACACCCGGACTTCCAGCTCACGGAGGACCAGGTGAAGGAGTACACGAGCAAGCGCTTCATGTACTCGCTCATGTGGTGCCTCGTCGGCGACTCGCGCGGGGACGTGCGCACGGAGCTGAGCCGCTTCCTGACGGAGAGCACCACCGTGGAGCTGCCGCCCGTGGAGCAGGGCGCCATCATCGACTTCAAGGTCACCCTGCCGGACGCGCAGTGGCAGCCGTGGACCCACGACGTCCCGCGCATCGAGATTGAGGCGGAGAAGGTGTCCGGCACCAGCGTCGTCGTGCCCACCCTGGATACGGTGCGCCACGAGGACCTGCTGTACACGTGGCTGAGCGAGCACCTGCCCATTGTGCTTTGTGGCCCGCCGGGCTCCGGCAAGACCATGACGCTGTTCAGCGCCCTGCGCGCACTGCCGCACTTTGAGGTGGCCGGCCTCAACTTCAGCAGCAGCACGACGCCCGAGCTGATTATGAAGACGTTTGACCAGTACTGCGAGTACCGCACAACGCCCAACGGCCTGGTGCTCGCGCCCGCGCAGCTCAACAAGTGGCTGGTCATCTTCATGGACGAGTGCAACCTGCCCGCACCCGACAAGTACAACACGGTGCGCGTGATCACGTTCATCCGCCAGCTGGTGGAGCACGGCGGGTTCTGGCGCACGGAGGACCGGCGCTGGGTCAAGCTGGAGCGCATCCAGTTTGTTGGCGCGTGCAACCCGCCGACGGACCCTGGCCGCGTGCCGCTCGCCCACCGCTTTCTGCGCCACGTGCCCGTGGTGTACGTGGACTACCCCGGCGCGGAGTCCCTGCGCCAGATTTACGGCACGTTCAACCGCGCCATCCTGCGCATGCACCCGTCGCTCGAGCGCTACGCGGACAACCTGACGGACGCCATGGTGTCCTTCTACTCGCAGTCGCAGCGGCGGTTCACGGCGGACGTGCAGCCGCACTACATCTACTCCCCGCGCGAGATGACGCGCTGGGTGAAGGGCGTGGCGGAGGCCATCACCCCGCTCGCCCGCAGCGGCACCCCGCTGGACCTGAACGGGCTGGTGCGCGTGTGGGCGCACGAGGCGCTGCGGCTGTTCCAGGACCGCCTGGTCGGCGACGACGAGCGGCAGTGGACGGACGAGAAGGTGGACGACGTGGCCAAGGAGCACTTCCCCGGCATCGACATGCGGGCGGCGCTGCAGCGGCCCATCCTGTTCAGCGACTGGCTCACGCACGAGTACGGCCCCGTGGATCAGGAGGACCTGCGCGAGTTTGTGCGGGAGAAGCTCAAGTCGTTTACGGAGGAGCAGGTGGACCTGAACCTGGTGCTGTTTGACGAGGTGCTGGACCACGTGCTGCGCATCGACCGCGTGTTCCGCCAGAACCAGGGCCACATGCTGCTCATTGGCGTGAGCGGGTGCGGCCGCACAACGCTGTCCCGCTTTGTGGCATGGATGAACCAGCTCACCGTGGTGCAGATCAAGTCGCACAACCTGTACACGCCCGACGACTTTGATGCGGACCTGCGCGAGCTGCTCAAGCGCTCCGGTGTGGAGGGCGAGAAGATTGTGTTCATCCTGGACGAGTCGAACATCACCGACACGGCGTTCCTGGAGCGCATGAACACGCTGCTGGCCAACGGCGAGGTGCCGGGCCTGTTTGAAGGGGACGACTTTTCCGCCCTCATGACCAAGTGCAAGGAGGCGTCGCGCCGGCAGAACCTGCACTTGGACGACAACGAGGAGCTCTACCGCTGGTTCTCCCAGAACGTCATGGACAACCTGCACATTGTGTTTACCATGTGCCCGGCGGAAGGCGGCATGCAGGACCGGGCGACCACCTCGCCCGCCCTCTTCAACCGCTGCGTGCTGGACTGGTTTGGCGACTGGCCCGACTCTGCGCTGTTCCGCGTGGCGGCCGAGCTCTCCGCGCAGGTGCCGCTCGCCAAGCCGGAGTACGAGCCGCCCATGGACTTCCCCGTGGTGGTGGACGCCCTGCAGGACGCCACGCCGTCGCACGCGGACGCCGTGCACAACGCGGCCGTGTTTGTGCACAAGACGGCCAAGGCGGCTGCGCGGCAGCTGCTGAAGCAGGAGGGCCGCTCCACGGACATCACGCCGCGCCACTTCCTGGAGTTTGTGGCGCAGCTGTCGCGCTTCCACACGGAGAAGCGCAAGGACCTGGAGGCGCAGAAGAGCCACCTGCTGAACGGCGTGACGAAGATTGACGAGACGCGGGACACGGTCGCGGAGCTGCAGGTGACGCTGGCGGAGAAGAAGCAGCAGCTGGAGGCCAAGTCCAAGGCGGCCAAGGAGAAGCTGGACCTGATGCTGAGCAAGAAGCAGGCGGCCAACGCCAAGCGCGAGGAGTCGCTGAACATCGACAAGGAGCTGCAGGCGAAGCAGGAGCAGGCGGACGCGCGCAAGGCCGAGGTGGAGGCCGAGCTGGCGGCGGTTGCGCCCGCTGTTGAGGAAGCCAAGGCGGCCGTCAAGGGCATCAAGAAGCGCGACCTGCAGGAGATTCGCACGCTGGCCAAGCCGCCGCAGGCGGTGCAGGTGGCGCTGGAGGGCGTGGTGACGCTGCTGGGCAAGCACACGACCGACTGGAAGAAGATCCGCAGCATCATCGCCCAGGACCACTTCACCTCGGACGTGATGAACTTTGACTCCAACTCCATCACCAGCAAGATTATGGGCAAGATGGAGAGCTCGTACCTGACCAACGAGCTGTTTACGTTTGAGAAGGCCAACCGCGCCAGCAAGGCCGCAGGCCCGCTGGTCAAGTGGGCCAACGCGCAGATGGCGTACGCAAAGCAGCTGCTGAAGGTGGAGCCGCTCAACAACGAGCTGCGGCAGCTGGAGGAGGAGTCGATGGCCATGCGGGAGCAGCAGGACGCGCTGCAGGTGCTGGTGGCGGAGCTCGAGGAGACCATCAAGACGTACGAGGCGGAGTACGCCGTCCTCATCAGCGAGCAGGAGGCCATCAAGAACGACCTCACCACGGTGTCGGACAAGGTGTCGCGCAGCGAGAAGCTGCTGGAGAACCTGGCCAGCGAGAAGGACCGCTGGACGACGAGCGCCGCCGACTTTGACGCACAAATGTCCACCATCATCGGCGACTGCCTCATCAGCGCGGCGTTTGTTGGATACGCGGGCTATTTTGACCAGAGCTACCGCAGCGCCCTCCTCGCGCGTTGGATCACGCACCTGTCCAAGGCGCGCATCGAGTTCAAGCCGGGGGTCGAGGACGGCATCCCGGAGTACCTGTCCTCCCCGGACGACCGGCTGCGCTGGAAGACAAACGCGCTGCCGGAGGACGAGCTGTGTTCGCAGAACGCGGTGATGCTGAGCCGCAGCATCCGCACGCCGCTGGTGATTGACCCGGCGGGGCAGGCGGCTGAGTTTATCATGCGCGAGTACAACGCGGACAACAAGATGGTGGTGACGTCGTTCCTGGACCCCGTGAAGCTGCGCAAGGACGTGGAGAGCGCCATCCGGTTTGGCACGGACCTGCTGATCCAGGACGCGGAGAAGTTTGATGCGCTGCTGAACCCGATCCTGACCAACGACGTGCAGCGCAAGGGCGGCCGCATCATGATCAACCTGGCTGGCAAGGACATTGACCTCTCGCCCACCTTCTCCATGAAGCTCATCACGAAGAACCCGGCGGTGCAGTTCCCCATGGACATTTGCAGCCGCGTCACGCTCATCAACTTCACCGTCACGCCCGGGTCGCTGCAGACGCAGTGCCTGAACCAGGCGCTGCGGTACGAGCGGCCGGACGTTGACGAGCAGCGCACAGACCTGCTGCGGCAGCAGGGCGAGTTTAGGCTGGAGCTGCTCAACCTGGAGAACCAGCTGTTGGACGCGCTGAACAAGGCGGAGGGCAGCATCCTGGACGACGACAAGGTCATCACGCACCTGGAGAAGCTGAAGAACCGCGCCATGGAGGTGCAGGCCAAGGTGGACGAGACAGACACGGTGATGGCGACGGTGGAGAAGACGAGCCGCATGTACCAGCCGCTGGCGCAGCGCTGCAGCTCCATTTACTTCACGTTGCAGCAGATGGCGCACATGCACTTTCTCTACCAGTACTCGCTGCGCTTCTTCCTGGACATTTTCCTGGAGACGCTGCAGGCGAACCCGCGGCTGGAGGGCCTGACAGACCACGACGAGCGGCTGCGCGTGATCAATGACAGCCTGTTCCAGTTTGTGTACGAGCGCGTTGCACCAGGCATGATGCACGAGCACCGCCTGCCACTTGCACTGACGTTTGCGCGCTTCCGCGTGGAGGGCACGGACGACCAGCTGCCGGAGAAGGACCTGCGCTACTTCCTCTCTGGCGGCGGCGTGCTGCTGGGCAAGTCCGACTTTGCCTTCCTGGTGCCGAGCGCGGCCACGGAGGAGCAGGCCAACGCGCTGCACCAGCTGCGCGACAACGTGCCGGCGTTTGGAGACCTCCTGGCGGAGATCAAGGGCCACCAGGGTGAGTTTGCGCACTGGATAGCGCTGGCGCGGCCGGAGCTTGAGCTGCCCAAGTTTGTGTCTGCGCTGCACAGCGACGCGCCGCAGTCTGTGCCGTACCGGCTGCTGCGGGAGCTGCTGTTCCTGCAGGCCGCACGACCAGACCGCTTGCTGGCGCACATGCACGTGTTTGTGGAGCACATTCTGGGCAAGGGCTTTGCCAGCTCCTCGTCGGAGGCCGATCTGCAGCATGTGGTGACCACGGAGATCAAGGCGAGCGTGCCTGTGCTCCTGTGTGGTGTCAAGGGCTTTGACACCTCCGTCAAGGTTGACGACTGCGCCGCTGCCGCTGGAAAGGACATTCTGCCCATTGCCGTCGGCAGTGCTGACGTGCGTGCGTGCGTGCGTGCGTGCGTGTGTGTGTGTGTGTGTGTGTGTGTGTGTGTGTGTGTGCTACATTGGCAGGTCACACAAAAGCACACCGTTGCTGATGCGGTCTTGTGAGAGGGGTTATAGATGGTGACGAGCGCTGCTGCCGTATGTCCAAA
>NW_004754922.1:515769-521687 GCF_000188695.1 Salpingoeca rosetta | reverse complement strand
GTGTGTGTGTGTGTGTGTGTGTGTGTGTGTGTGTGTGTGTGTGTGTGTGTGTGTGTGTGTGTGTGTGTGTGTGTGTGTGTGTGTGTTTGGGTGTATCCATGCTGCATGTGTGTGCGTTGCTTGATCGATGTTGTTTGTGACGCTTTCATGCGTTGTTCATGAACCCTTGGTGTCTCACTTCAAGCCTCAAACCCAATTCAACCCCTTCACCCCTTCTCATCACACTCGTCCCGCTCCCCTCCTCTCATTTCCTCCTCATTCCATGCTTCTGTGCAGGCGCGACGGGAGGCGATTGCTGCTGTGACGGCGGGCATCTCCTCCGGCCGCTGGGTCATGCTGAAGAACGTGCACCTCGCGCCAGACTTGCTGACCGTGGTTGAGAAGAAGCTTACGTCCACAACGCCGCACCCGGACTTCCGCCTCTTCCTCACCTCGGAGATCAGCCCCAAGCTGCCCATCAACATGATCCGCGCTGCCCGCGTGTTCCTGTACGAGGCCGCGGCGGGCGTGAAGGCGTCGGTCAAGCGAACGCTACTCAACTTCCACGACCGCGTCGACGCCGCCCCCAAGCAGCGCGGCATGGTGTACCTGCTGCTGGCCTGGTTCCACGCCGTGACGCAGGAGCGCCTGCGGTATGCGCCGCTCGGCTGGTCGAAGCGCTACGAGTTTGGCGAGCCGGACCTGCGCACCTCCGCTGACACCATCGACAAGTGGATTGATCGCACCTCCAACGGACAGTACGTTTTTGGACACGTGGGGAGGAGATGTTGGTTTTTGAGCTGGAAGGTTGTTGTTGTTGTTGTTTAAGTTGTTGTTGTTTAAGTTGTTGTTGTTTAAGTTGTTGTTGTTGTTGTTGTTGTTGATGATGATGATGTTGTTGTTTAAGTTGTTGTTGTTGTTGTTGTTTAAGTTGTTGTTGTTGTTGTTGTTGTTTAGATTGTTGTTGTTTAAGTTGTTATTGTCGTCGCCGTTGTTGCTGCTGCTGTTTCTGCTTGTATTGTTGCTTTGTTCCTGTTTGTGTTGAGGTCGTCTGATTGGCCGTTGCCAGGCATCCACCACTCACACCATCCTTGCCCATGCAATTGCGCGTTGTCCCGTCTCAACCTCGCACCACCCTGGACAGGGCAAGCGTGGATGCGGCGGACCTGCCGTGGGAGGCGATGCGGACGCTGCTGTCCAAGTCTGTGTACGGCGGTCGCATCGATAACGAGATTGACCAGCGCCTCCTCGATGCCTTTGTCGACCAGTTCTTTACACAGAAGAGGTGGGCGACACATGGCGTTGCTGCGTCGACATGTTTGTCGATGTTGAGATGAGGTTTCGTCGTTTGAGCCTGCAACGTGTGCTGCAGTCTCATTCACTCACACTTCACCCATTCACATTCACACCCACATTCACACCCACATTCACACACACACACCCGCGCGACCGTCTGCAGCTTCTCTCCCAAGTTCTGCTTTGTGGAGGCGGGCAAGGACTCGAACGTGTCTGCCATCAAGCCGCCAAAGGGGACCACACGCACGGAGCTGCTGCACTGGGCCGATTCGCTGCCGGATGGACAGCTGCCGACGTGGCTCGGTCTCCCCGCCAACGCAGAGGTTGTTCTCCTCACCAACCGTGCCAAGATGCTCACAGTAAACACCATGAAGCTCCAGGTATGCGCACTGCAGGCTGTGTGTGGGGAGGGGATGTGTGTGTCTATGTGTGTGTGTGCGCGCGCGTGTGTGTGTGTGTGTGTGTGTGCGTTTGTGCGTGCGTGCGTGTGTGATTGTGTCTGTGTCCGTGTCCGTGTGTGTGATTGTGATTGTGGGCGACAGCTTCGGTTTCCATCTCGTTTGTGTCTTCTGTGAATCACATTCTCAACTGCGCAACCCTCACCACCTTCGGCACTTCGACCCTCCCCCTCGCCCCAACCCACAGACGACGACAGACGTGACTGCGGACCTTGGCGAGCTTGCCGATGAAGGCGCAGCATCAACGGCTGCGTGGATGCGGCAGTTGCAGGAGCAGGCCAACCAGTGGCTGGGCATCTTGCCCACCACGCTGCACAACCTCAAGCGCACAGAGGCGTCTATCAAGGACCCGATGTTCCGTTTCTACGAGCGCGAGACGACCATTGGCGTGAGCCTGCTCAAGCAAGTGCGCACAGACTTGCAGAACGTCATCCAGTGCTGCGAGGGCGAAATCAAGCAGACCAACCACATGAGAAACCTCATGCACACCCTCGTACAAGGTGTGTGTGTGTGTGTGTGTGTCGATGTGTGTGTGTGTGTGTGTGTCGATGTGTGTGTGTCGGTGTGTGGGTGTGCGTGTGTGCGTGTGTGTGTGCGTGTGTGTATTCGTCTTCCTGTTTTCCTGCTGCGTATGTGGTCCCACTCGAATTGTTTCATGCCGCCCTCTTCGCTCCTTCTCACACCACCACCCTTTCCCAAATCCCCGCGCGTGCTGCAGGCACGGTGTACAAGACGTGGCTCCGCTACAAGGTGCCTGAGGGCATGCCCGTGACGCTGTGGATTGCCGACTTCTCCCTGCGCGTGAAGCAGCTGCATGAGATTGCGCAACACATGGAGCGCGGCGCGTCCCTGGACTCCTTCCGCGTGTGGATTGGCGGCCTGTTTGTGCCAGAGGCGTTTATCACCGCAACGCGCCAGGCCGTTGCGCAGCGCAACAGCTGGCCGCTCGAAGCACTCACCCTTGCGCTGGATGTGCGCGCGTCGGAGAAGGACGTGCCGAGCGATGTTGAAAACAGCTTCTTTGTGACGGCCCTGCGGATCGAGGGCGCGGCGTGCAAGAACCGCACCGTGCATCTTGAGGAGACGCCGTTCACCAACCACGCGCTCACGATCGTGCGCTGGGTGTACACGAAGGAGGGCGAGACAGACCTGCCCACCTCGGTGCAGATACCGCTGTACCTGAACGTGACGCGCGCCAACCTGATTGCGGTGGTGCAGTTTCAGCCGCAGGGGGTGGATGATCCGCAGGTGTTTTACCGCCGCGGCGTTGCCCTCATGTGCTCCTCGCTCACAGGCGTCGTTGCCTAGCGTGCGTGTGTGTGGGTGTGGGTGTGGGTGTGGGTGTGTGGGTGTGTGGGTGTTAGCTGAAAGGTTTGTGTGTTTACTGGTTTGACATGGTTGTGTTGTGGTTGAGTTGTTTGACAACCTGGGTGTTTGTTGGGAGTTTCAAAACAGCCAGTTGGCGCAGTTACTGTGAACCCTAGGCTGTGTCGTTTCCTTCTCTTCACCCCACACACGGCTGGTGTGTGATGAGTTTCCCATGTGTTGTGCATGTACTCTGATGGCTGTGCTTTGTTGGACTTTTTGCTTTGTGTTCGTAATCAGCGAGAGAAAGAGAAAGCACACAACACAAAAACAGGAACGGCAAGCTTCACACATGTAAACACGGAGGGGGGGGGGACGTGAAGGGTGTTCAACATACATGCATGTGGTGCACCCGTTGCGGTCTTGAGGGTCAGAAGCATCGGAAAAAAAAAAAAAAAGGGAAGAGGGGGAAGCAAGAACAGGCGCACGCACGCAAGAGTAGGGGGGTTTGCCAATGAATGATGAATGATGATGATGGCTTTTGTTGGGTCGAGATGGGTGTCTGTGAACTACAGCAGAGTACAGCCACCCTTGTTTCCCTGCGCCAACTTCTGCACCATTCCTTGGAACGCATCCTCCACGTTTGTCTGTTCATGAAGAGAAGAAAAGAGAGACACAGTGTGCGTGTGTGTGTGTGTGTGTGTGTGTGTGTGTGTGTGTGTGTGTGTGTGTGTGTGTGTGTGTGTGTGTGTGTGTGTGTGTGTGTGTGTGTGTGTGTGTGTGTGTGTGTGAGCGAGTGTGACACAGATTGATATGCAGAAGGCTGACACTGATGGAGGTGATGTGCAAGTCAACGAGAATCAGAGAGCAGCGGCCGGTCCGGCGTCTGTGCCTACCCTGGTCTTTGCCGATGTCTCGAGGAACGTCGCCTTCCACTCCTTTGCGCGGCCATGCCCCGTTGCAAACAAGACCTCGCGTCCATCCACGTCCACTTTGTTCCCTACAACCAACATTGGTGGCGGCCTCTTCTTTGTGGCCTTCTTTGTCTGCCACACCTGCAAAAAAATGTGCGCGCGCGCGTGTGTATGTGTTTGTGTGTGTGTGTGTGTGTGTGTGTGCATGTGTGCATGTGTGTGCATGTATGCGTGTGTGTGTGTGTGTGTGTGTTTATGTTGGGGTGAGCGGTGATAGCAGGCGCAGCAGTTGCGGTGGCGTGAGAAAAAAAAGAGCAGTATGGCGTGGGTAATGGTAGCAGGCGTGGGTCATATTGACAGAGCACAGGGCGGACGAGCCTTATCTGTACCTTATCTTTGATGGCTTCCAAGTCGTCGAAGGTTGACTTCTTCGTCACATCATACACCAAGATGAAGCCCTACAACACAGGACAGCAGTGATGAGCAGATATGAAGCACGCATGAAAGGCACAACTTTCGTCAAGCGCAGTCGAGGAAAGGCACGTGCAACCAAGTATGTACACATGCACACGGTAATTGCACAGCACACACACACACACGCACAGCACACACACACGCACAGCACACACACACACACACACACACACACACACACACACACACACACACACACACACACACACACAGCACACACATGCGCATGCGCGTGCACTGCCAACTGCACAAGACTGCAAGGGCGCACCTGGCAGTTCTTGATGTAAATCTCCACCATGGAGGTGAACTGCTCTGTTCCGGCTGCACACCACAGCAAGTGTACGTGAAGGTGAGAGCAATGGGCATGGAACCAGACAGTGGAGCAAAACACAAAGAAAGCACACAGCTTGTGTGCGTATGTGTGTGTGTGTGTGTGTTGCTGTTGCCGGCAAAGGTGTCTTCTTCTCGCACCTGTGTCGATAATCTCCAGCATGACAGGCTCATCGTTGAAGGTCACTTGTTTCCGGTAGCAGTCTTCCACTGGAGAAAGCAAGAGGGGTAACAGAGGGGAGTGGATGAGGGACGATGTGAGGATACACAAACGCATGTCAGGCAGACGGGTGGAGGGGGCGTTCACACGTGTGACTCAACACAACACAACCACAACACAACCACAACACAACACAACCACAACCACAACCACAACCACAACCACAACCACAACCACAACCACAACCACAACCACAACCACAACCACAACCACAACCACAACCACAACCACAACCACAACCACAACACAACACAACCACAACCACAACCACAACAACACAACACCGTGCCTGTTGGGTCGTAGCTCTGGACGAATCGGTCCTCTGTGAACTGAATCGCCAACGCAGACTTGCCCACGCTGCCTGATCCAAGCAGGCACACCTTGAACTCCTTCATCGTGGTGGTTTTGTACGTGGGTGGGTTGTCGTGGTTGTGGTTGTCGTGGGTGGGTGGCAAAAGGCAAAACAAACAACAGCGCACAACAGCACAAAAAATGGGAGGACAGTTGTTGTTGTTTGGGTGTGCTGCTGGTGGAGATCAGTGGCAGCAGTTGGCGTCACCGTGGCATCACATCCCAGACATACGCAAGCACCGGAGCGATGAGGATGAGCCAGGAGAAGATGCGAGAGGAAGCTGGAGCTGGGGGAGATGTGGGGAAAGGTGTCGTTGATAGGGTTGCGCGCCTGCTGGGGGTGAAGGTGGTTGAGCCCTTGGTGAGACGACAGCCAAGCACCACCACTTGCCGTGCGGTGGCACTTCTCGTGATTGGAGCGATCTTTGTGCTTTTCGAGCAACAGTGTACTTTCGCTGTTGCCAACGCCTGGTCATGTACGTCCGTGTGTTTTGCGTGCGTGTTTTGCGTGCGTGCGTGCGTGTGTGTGTGTGTGTGTGTGTGTCGCAGAAACGTGAAGATGATGCCAGTGCCGAGTGATATCCGCTAGAG
>NW_004754922.1:514803-515669 GCF_000188695.1 Salpingoeca rosetta | reverse complement strand
TGTGTGTGTGTGTGTGTGTGAGTGTGCGTGCGTGCGTGTGTCTGCCTGTGTCTGTCCGTGTGTCTCTGTGTCTGTGTGTGTCAATGTGTGTGCGTGCGCATTCCGCGTGCGTGCGTCTATGTCTTTGTCTGTGTCAGGCAAACACGCACGCTTCTTCAGGTTGTACTTGAACACGTGTTGCTAATAAGCTGTAACCTTTTCTGTATTGTGCAGGGCTGCGCACGGCGTGGTGGTTCCAGCACGACTCGTTTGAACCAGTCCTTGCGACGGTGTCTTTCTTTCCATGGCTAGCGCTCTTCTACATTCTAGACATGCATACCCCTTCGGCAAAGGCATTTCGCATCCAGCAACACCGCAACGACATGAGCAACTGGACGGTGCGTCGGCGTGTCGGTCTGTGTGTCTGTGTATGTCTGTCTGTGTTTGCGTTTGTTCTTCTTGTACGTGGTTTTAATACGTATGCTTGCTCTTGTGGTCGATTGTCACGTTACACGCCCTCCCCATTAACGGTCGCTGTCCGTTACACGTTACCTCTTCACCATTGTTGCTGGCAGAACACCGGCAAGGGCTCGTTTTCAGGCTGGCCCATCCTGCTTGGGTACCTGCTGCCGCTGCTGGTGTTTGACCAGCTGTATCCACGACGACGACTCCCATTGCAGGCGCCAACAGCGCCCCGCTTGGTGGGCGAGGTTGTGGGCCTCCTCATTGTGTACGACGCGTTGTTCTTCTTCTGCCACCGCACCATGCACATGCACAAGCCCCTCTATCGCCGCTTCCACGCCCTGCACCACGCAAAGCCAGGTGGGACTACATCCACACCCCGTGACGAGGGTGAATTGCGCGCAGTGTTGTGTTGTCAAGGTGAA
>NW_004754922.1:505836-510836 GCF_000188695.1 Salpingoeca rosetta | reverse complement strand
TGCCTCGTAGTGTTACATTACACACCCTGTGGCTGCCCTCATCTTTGTTTCCCTCCCTTCGTTGAAGCTCATTTGTAACAAAGCAACGCCTGTGTCGGTGAACCTGACTGTATATATCAATTACACGAATGGAGTACCAACTGCCTTTGTGGTCCGGAATCACAACACATGAGCATGACTGTGACACAAAGTGCCATCAGGTGAGCAAGCTAACAAGGCTAACAAGGCAAAAAGAGCACGCACAACGGCCACAACAACGGGCAGCAACAAATGATAGAAATGACAGCGTGTTCTCTGGCTCATGACACCACCTTGAGGGCGCCATCACACGTCGCACCTGCCACTGCCGCAGGCAGTGGTGACGAGCTAAGAAACAAAGTAAAACCGAACGCAGAAGCGAAGAACAGGTGCTAAAGACTGAAATACGCATGCGTTGCAGGAGGGTGTTGAGCTACAAGCCGCGTGGGCCGCCCTCGCCCTCGGAACTGACCACTTGAACAACTTGCCTCCAAAATCTCATGGCTGGAGTGCAAGCAAGGGAAGGGATGTTTGTGACCATCGATTCCGACTTGCAGAAGCTTGGCTGACGGCCGTAACCCTGTAACTCTCTAGACCTCTGTCACCGGTGATCCTACAACACAGAGACGGATGCACGCCTGCCTGTTGATTCGTACAATGGGTTGTCCTCCAGCCACACAGCATCGAACCCGCGGTTTTGTGCATGCACGCAACCAGAAATGGTTGACAGCACAGGCATGACCGTGTGTGGCTCGGACGCACCAATCTATTTCAAAATGGTGTGAGTGTGTGAGCGTGTGAGTGTGTGAGTGCGTGAGTGTGTGAGTGTGAGCGTGTGTGTGTGTGAGTGTGTGAATGTGTGAGTGTTTGTGAGTGTGTTGGAGAGAGAGAGTGTGTGTGTGTGTGTTTGTGAGTGTCATTGTGAGCGTTTGTGAGTGTGAGTGCGAGCATGTGTGTGAGTGTGCACATGAGTGTGCACATGAGTGTGTGTGTGTGTGTGTGTGTGTGCATGGAAGCAAGCTTGACATGAAGTTAACGCTTCACCATAGACCCACGCACACGTGCGCATCGTGAGTGTACCTGTGGGGCTGTGCGATGGCGGCGGCCTTTGCGATACGTGGCAACCGCTGCAACCGCAACAACGACCAATACAAGCCCGCCGCCTGTTTGAACATAACATCAGGTGCAAGAGAGAAGCAGTGTGAATCAGCCAGTTAGGCATCTCGTCGGCTGGGGACCGCTTGGTGGCTGATAGCAAGACAAATGCAAACACGCGGGAGCACGCAGGGGAGCAACACGCCGACGCACGTGTGGACATGCGGACAGTCTCGGAAGGAGCACGAGCAGACGTGCCAAAGCATATGGCAGCACGGACCAAACGCACATAACACATAACATAACACCACCACCATCGAAAGCGTACCAGCGGCACCGACGGGCGCGGCCCAGGTTGACGCGGAAGCATTTGACTCTGATGGATTCGGGCTTGCATGATTTGGAGCAACAGATGATGATGACGATGATGACGATGAGGAAGGCAGGCTTGCGTTTGGCGTTGAGGTCGTTGGCCCAAGCCCAGGAGCGAAAGTGTGCGTCGTTGAGGAGGTGGCTTGAGCGGCCGTCGTGACTGAGGTTGAAGCTGAAGCGGTGATTGAGATCGTAGCGATCGATGTAGCCGTTGTAGTTGTTGCTGCGGTTGCCGTTGTGCCGCCAGTGCTGCAATCAGTGCAGATGGTCTTTGTGGTCTTTGTGGTGGTGGTGGTAGGGGCAGTGGTGGTGGTCTTTGTGGTGGTGCTCATCATGGGCGTTGTTGTTGTTGTTGTTGTTGTTGTTGTTGTTGTTGTTGTTGTTGTTGTTGTTGTTGTTGTTGTTGTTGTTGTTGTTGTTGTTGTTGTTGTTGTTGTTGTTGTTGTTGTTGTTGTTGTTGTTGTTGTTGTTGTTGTTGTTGTTGTTGTTGTTGTTGTTGTTGTTGTTGTTGTTGTTGTTGTTGTTGTTGTTGTTGTTGTTGTTGTGGTCATTGTCGCCTGTGTGGTTGCTGGCGTGCCCGATGTTGTCGCTCTCGTGGTGTCTTGCATCGACGCGGTGGTGGTGTTTGGACGAATCGTCGTGTCAGTGGTTGGTGCTGTTGGACTCGCCCCGACAGTAGTTGTTGAGAGTGTCTTTGCAACTGTCGTGGTAGTTGTGGTGGTGGTTGTGGTTGTGGTTGTGGTTGTGGTTGTGGTTGTGGTTGTGGTTGTGGTTGTGGGTGTGGTTGTGGTTGTGGTTGTGGTTGTGGTTGTGGTTGTGGTTGTGGTTGTGGTTGTGGTTGTGGTTGTGGTTGTGGTCGTCGTCATGCATATGTCAGGCCGCGGCAACCCGCCGTACAGGATGTCTAGAAGCGAGCTCGCCTCCCCGTTCCATCTCACGGAAGGGACGTGACTGCCTGCCCACGTTGCTAGACCAATGTCCACCTATCGGCCACACAAAAGCAACACAGCATACGTGTAAGAGTAAGGCGTTTGCACGCACATCAGGTCCTCACACGCATCACACAAGCAACCGCGGGGGTCCAAAGGGGGTTCACGCATATCACAAGCATCATATCCATGCACAAGCCATGTTCCCATTCAAACTGCTGCATGACCCCTCTCGCTGCATACTTACAAACGTGTTGAATGACAGGTCGTGGTGCCGTTGGGTGTGAAGAGAGTTGACGTGGGTGCAAGCGCCTTGAGCTTTCATCGTTACGGCACCAGCACCATCAACAGTTATGTTGCTCAATATTGACACACCCATGACACCGGGAATGCTGCTTCTGTTGAAGCACAGTGCGCAGATGGAAGGGAATAAGGCGGGAAGGTGTGTGGAGTGGTGTGAGCGGCTGCAGCACTCGCCGATTTGATTGAGTGGCTGTGGAACAAAAAAACAATACGAAGGGCCAATGACCTTCGAGATACAACAAAGAACCGCACACAAGCGTATGCAGACACACACACGCAAGGACACTGACAGGCAAGCGTGCACACACACACACACACGCACGCACGCACACACGCACCAGCGCACCACACACGACAGACACGCGCACCACACACGACAGACACGCGCACCACACACGACAGCCACACGCACCACACGCACCACACGTAAGTGTACACATGACAACGCTCGATGACGTACTGTGCATTGTCGCCGATGGTGACTGTGAGGTCTGTCGAGTCTGCGCTGTTGAGTTGGAGCGATGGCAGGCGTTGCACGTTTGGCAAGTCCACGCTGATGGTGCCGTCCTCCTCTGCATTCACCACAATGCTTTCAGCGACGAGCACCGTGCTAAACTTGATGTTGACACGAAAAGTGAACAGGTTCGCCTTGCTCGGCACCAGCACCGTCAAGGTGTCAACTGTGGCCAGCAATTCAACAACCACGTCGCAGTTGGAGCCTAGAAACGTGGGTGCATTGATGATCAACGTGGGACTGAGGCTGTTCTGCAGTTCAGTCACTGTGACCCCATCGCCACAGCCAAAAATGCTTGGCGTGAAAGTGTAGGACAGCTCCCCAACGACGTTCACATCGTCATCATCAGCATTGCTGCTGCCGCCGCTGTCACTTCCGTGCTGCGCTTGCACCAGTGCACATGGTTGCTGTTGTGGAGAACACACGCACCAACACGCCAGCAGGCACGCGAGCGCTAGCGTCAGCGTGCGTCCCCACGTTCTCCTCCGTCTTGAGCTTGCCATCATTGTGTGTGTGTGTCCGTTCTGCTGTGTGTGTTCTGTGGCCGGGTGGCTTGGGGCTGACAGCAGGACAGCCAGGGCAACTCCGCAAAGCAGCATTCACTGCAGTGAGATGGTGATGGCTTCTTGCTCCCAGCCTCGGACCTCAGGAGGGATAATGTACAATAACTTGTCGTCGTTGCTCGAGAGGAACAAGAAAGGAAGAGACGCTCTGCTCTGCCGACTAGGAGGTGGCAGCAGCTGTGTGGGAAAAACGAGGCACCAAACGAAACTCATCATGTAACATAAAATTGGAGGAACCACGTCCCAATGTCGCGCGGCATGGGGCCACATTGTGATGTCGCCAGGCGCGACGTCATGCGGATGATGATGATGTCATCGTGGCCGGCTCCGCAGGCAAACAAACTAAACATCACTTGGGCGGGAAGGCAAAGTCCCTGCCGTCCATACAAAGCAAATCATCATTCAATCATGCATGGCTTTTACACTCACTGAAGGAAAGAAGGGGTAGGTCATCATACAGAATGTTGAAACGTTGTGAAAAGGCAATGCAAGGCAGGCAAAGAAGGATACAACGTCAAGAAACACACGCACGCACACATTAAACCGTCACTCGCTCTAGCGCTCTCACTATCATACACCCACGCGAGCACGCGCGCGCAATCTCACACTCTCACTCACACTCATGCATCCACAAACCCACCCACGCACTCAGCTACCGCCCCCGGCCCCCAAAACTCCTCGACACAATCCAGCAATCCTTCTACAGCTCCGAGGCGGATGCGCGCCTGTCTGTGGATTCGTACAATGGGTTGTCCTCCAGCCACAACGGATCAAACCCGCGGTTTTGGGCATGCATGCAGCCAGAGACAGTCGACAGCACAGGCATGGCCGTGCCGTTGTTGGGCGGCATGGTTTGCTGCACGGGAGCGTTGTGTGTGTGTGTGTGTGTGTGTGTGTGTGTGTGTGTGTGTGTGTGTGTGTGTGTGTGTGTGTGTGTGTGTGTGTGTGTGTGCCAGAGTACGTGCAGGGCAAGGTATGTGAGTGCGTGGCTCTGTTTCACTCTCTATCTGTGAGGGGGAGAGCCAAGGATTGTCAGTCCTGTGTGGCTGTGTGTGTGTGTGTGTCTGTCTGTCTGTCTCTCTCTCTCTGTCTCTCTCTGTCTCTGTCTCTGTCTCTCTGTCTCTGTCTGTCTCTGTCTCTCTCTCTCTGTCTGTCTCTCTCTCTCTGTCTATCTGTCTCTCTGTGCGTGTCTGTAGGCCTCACGCA
>NW_004754922.1:479265-505736 GCF_000188695.1 Salpingoeca rosetta | reverse complement strand
CGTCTTTTTTTTATTTTTATTTCTACTTGCTGAGCACGTATACAGTCTCTCGTCTACACATCTGTTAGTCGTCGGGTATAGGTGCGAGTGAACTCATGAGTATATGAGTATGATGATATGCGATTTAGTAGAGTGAATTTTTATTTATGTCTGTATCTGTTTCGTGCCTCTAGCTCTGTGCTGTTAGGCCTATAACAATGCACCATCTTTGACTCACACTTAATAAACCACACACACACACACACACACACACACACACACACACACACACACACACACACACACACACACACACACCTGCGGCGCCGGCAGGAACAGCCCATTTGGAGGCATCTGAGTTTGAGGGAGAAGACCCGGGCCCACCGGGCCCAGCAGTCGTCGTTGAGGACGAAGAGGAAGCGGCGTTCATGCCCACGCCCGTGCCCGACGTCGAGCCAAGTGCTGGATTGACGCTCAAGCTGGACGAAGGCGACGAGGACGTCGTCTGTGTAACTGTGACGGGAAGGGTTGTTGTTGTGGTCGTGGTTGTTGGTGGAAGCGTAGTCGTGGTTGTCGTTGTCGTTGGTGGCTGCGTAGTCGTGGTTGTAGTTGTGGTGAATTGCTGAGGTGACGTTGTGGTGGTTGTTGTGGTTGTTGTGGTTGTTGTGGTTGTTGTGGTTGTTGTGGTTGTGGTTGTTGTGGTTGCCGGTGTTGTGGTTGTGTTTATGATCGTGGTCGGTGTTGTGGTTGTAGTCGTTGTGGTCGTCGTGAAGTGAGGCGGAGGCAGCGTAGTTGGCTTTGGAATGCGATCGTTGCCCGTCACTGTCGTTGTGGTCGTTGTGTTCACTGCGTTTGTCGTGTTTGTTGCGGTCGCTGTGGTCGTGTTTGGGGAGTAGGTTGGCGGCTGTGACACCAGCGGGTCAAACCCATTCGCGCTGCAAATCTGGGGCACCTCAGGTACCCCTGCCACAACATCCGACACGGGTGTGAATTGCCCGTTCCAAGCCACCAACAATTCTGGCCAGGTCGCCACATCAGCAATGCCAACCTAAATTGTGCATGTGCGAGGATTATGCAGTGAGAACGAAGTGTAAACGTGGCAGCAAAACAGACACCGCTGAACACTCCAAGCACGCCTCAGCCAAGTGCTCTGGTTAGTCTGTCGTCATTCTCGCACGACATCAACAAATAGACAAAGCCAACAAAAACAGAACAACAACAGCCCCCAAACGAGCAAAGGGGAGCTGCTCGTGCATTGCCCGTACAAAGGTATCAAAGGTGACGGTCCACTTGGGGACGGTTGTGGTGCTTGACGTTACTGCTTTGAGCGCATCCACAGTGGCGCATGCTCCATGAAGCTGCAACTCGAGGATACCAGTGCCATCGCCCACATTCAAGCTTCCAAGGCGCGAGATGCCAAACAGATCTGGGACATCGCTCCTATTGTCATGGTGTGTGGTTGTGGTGAGGCGCACGAGGAGTGAGTGGGGTGTGACTGAGTGAGGAGAAGTAGTGAAACGATTGTGGCAAGGAACGCCAATCAACCTACACACACACACACACACACACACACACACACACACACACACACACACACACACACACACACACACACACACACCTCACACACACACACACACACCTCACACACACACACACACACACGCCGCGTGACACGTACGATGCTGATTCACCGATGGCCACTGAAAGTTCTGCTCCGTTGGAACTGGAGACCACCAACAAATCCAGAGTGCCGAGCGAAGGCATGTCCACATTGATGATGCCTGCTTCATCGATGATGTGCAATGTATTGACAGTCTCCAAGGTGTTGACACGGATCGTCACGGCTGACCCCGAAGCGTCTCCAGCAACGTCAATGGTGAAGCTGTCCACCATCGTTGGCAACTCAACAATCACCGTGCAAGAAGCGACCGACGATCGCCCTGTCACAATAAGCGTTGGGTTGACGCTGTTGGCCAGCGCACCCAAGGATATCGGCTGTGTGGCACAAGTCAGAGTATTCAACACAGTCAACTCCAGCGTGTACGTATCGCCATCTGGAAAAGACTGTGCAGCAGCCTGTGTGCTGAATCTTGCAGCGAGCAAGGCAACGGCTGCCATGATCCCTGCCAACACATGCCACCATCGCGTCGAAGAGGCACCACCACCACCACCACTACTACAAGCACTACCAGCAGCCATTGTCCTGAGGTCCTCGCTTCCTTCAAATACACCGCTGTGCTTGTCTTCCTGCTCGTCTGCTTGTTGTTTTGCATGAGGTGCTGGGTTTGGTGGGCGTGGACAATGCGCCTCGCTTGCTTGCTTGCTTGAGAGGAAAACAAGCAAGGAAGAGCAAAACGCAAAAGCTTGCAGGCACATCTACATCACAATTTATGCTGTTGCTACCTGCTCATGGAACGACTGGCATCGGACGCGGTTGTGGCGGCTGGGGCGACGCGGGTGCAGGAGGAGGAAGCGCGGCGGCATGGCGCCGCTGGGTTGACGGTGACGGAGGCCGGCGTGCTTCCAGCTGCGCTCGCCAGCGAAATGTTCAACACGCTGGATGCCCTGTCGGATGCGGCATGGCAACTTGAGGAAACAAGAAAAACCGAGCAGCCCATGCGGTTCTATCGGCTGCGGTCGGATCTGCAGACGCCGCCAATCGTGATCGCAGCACATGGTCATCGTGGTCACCGTGGCAGCGATAGTGGTTATCATGGAGAGGTTGTTGAAGGAAGCCGGAGACAAGGGCAATGGCAAGGGCAAGGCAGTGAGGACAGTAATAGCAGCGATAGAGCGGATGATGATGATGATGATGATGATGATGATGATGATGATGATGATGATGATGATGATGATGATGATGATGATGATGATGATGATGATTACGACGACGACGACGACGAAAACAGCAACAACAACAACAGCGACGACGGCAACAACAGCGACGACGACCGCAACAACGACAGTGATGATGGTGACTCGCAACGCGATGAGTGCGAGGAACAGAGATTGGTGCTGTGCGGGTTGATGAAGAGGATTCGGAGCCACCTGGAGCAGCGACTGCGCGTGAACAAGGACCATGAACGACTGCTGTTGAATGTGTCCAAGTACACGCGCGGCTGCTACTTGGCCTCGCATCGCGACGAGGATGCGCTCTGCCGCTCGTTTCGAAGGCGTAGGGCGGTTGTCCTCTACCTCGTGCATGCCACATACAGCCGGCAGGATGGTGGCCTGTTTGTGGACCACGAGACTGGGCAGCAGATTGTGCCACAACACAACATGTTGGTCCACTTTGCTGTCCCCCGCCTGCACGAGGTGACACCTGTTCTGGGCGGCGGCAGCACGCAGCGACCGCGCTTTGCAGTGTACGGCTGGATTGTCACGCCACGCTTCGCCGTGTGGAGCCGTCAGTCCCCCACGCGCCAGCCACGCCTTCTGGCGACGGCACCGAAGCAACCAGCCTTGCATGCCGCTGCACGCGAAAGGGAGAGGGACGCAGAGGCAGCACAGGCCAAACGCAGGGCACAAGCAGCAACAGCGTCCAGCAAGCGGCCACACCTATCATCCCATGCTGATGCTGATGCTGGTGACGGTGATGATGGTGAAGATGATGATGATGATGATGATGATGATGGTGGTAATGGTGGTAATGTCCAGCTGCAGGAACCAGCCGCCACCCCAACCACCACCACCCAGGACACCACAGCAAAGCGTGCTTGCTTGCCGATGCGCGTTGTGGTGCGCACACAGCACCGAGCAGTTGTGGCTGCGCTTGGGCGCCTCGCGTTCATGCCATTCTTCACCGCACATCAGCTGCTTGGCACGACGCTCTCCAGACAGTTTCGACTGCCCGGCGCTACTGCTGGTGGTGACAATATCGACCACAACAACAGCCGTGACGGCAATGAGGAAGAAGGGGAGGAGGTAGGCCATGGTGGTGATGACAGTGGTGATGGAGATGATGGTGGCGATGTTGCAGAAGGAGTACGGGAGCAACACCGACATCCCAATCATCAGCATCATCATCAACAGCAGCCGGAAGAAGGAGACGAGGAGGGTTTCGGCTGTGTTGATGGCGATGGTGATGAAGCAGATTGGCGTGGTGATGGGAGAAGGGTTGTGGGTGGTGGTGTGCAGCACGGCGTAGGGGTTGACGGTGCGCGTGTGCGCCGCCCCGGGCGCGTGGGTGTGCGGATGTACCTGCTTGGTGACGATGACAACGACTGCACACGCATGCACCGCGTGTGCCTGGGCGACGTGATTGAGTTTGTGGTTGAAGATTCACCTGAAGAAACGCTGACGTTTGCGCTCACATCATGGACCAGGCCCATGCGGGCTGCGGCCTCGTGGCTCAGCACATGCCACCACGTGTCCACCACAGATGTACCCAGTGACAACGACAACGACAGTAGCGACAACAGCGACAACAGCAGCGGAAGCGATGACGGCAGTACTAACGACGGCAAGAGAGCAGCTGCAATGCGCACGGTGCTATCCTTATCAGACGTGCTGGCCCAGTTTGGCGCGTCCGGCCAACGAGCATCATCGCCCTCCACGCGTGAGGCAGGTGCGGACAGCGTCACCCTTGCACGAGCAGTGCTTGCCGCCGCTGCGTCGTCACTGGCACGGCCAGCATCATCGCGGCGGGCTCGCATGCGCGTGCGTGTTCCCGTAGGAGCAGCACATGCGACCAGCGAAGTGGAGAGTAGTGCTGACCAGGGCGTGTGCAGCCCGCAAGTGGATGGGCTCAACGGTGATGATGGCAGGCTTGATGGGCGTGGTGGGCGTGGTGACGCTGATGAGGCAGATGGGAGAGGGGCGTTGCGTCATGGTTCTCATGCACCGCATATGGTGTGGTCTGACGACACGCGTCACGCTGCACGACCATCGTCGTCATCAGCGCATGCAGATGTGCAGCCACTAGGCCTGCACACTGATTGCTATGTGGTGGCAATGCTGCATGCGCTTGCGGCGTACGGCGGCGATGTGTTTGTTGACGTGCGGTTGAGTGGTGGGGATGGCATGGACAATGCACGGCGATACCTGCTCAACTCGCTCGTCCGTCCCCGCAAGCTGTATCTCCATACACACGCAGGCGTGGATGTTGCTCGCTTGTGCACAGCGCTTGACCCCAATGCTTTTGCTGGCGTACAAGTGGTCTTCACATAGCTGCTGCTTTGCTTGTTACCCTGTGTGTGGATGCGCGTGTGTGTGTGTATGTGTATGTGTGTGTGCATGTGGACAAACGCTTGTGTGTTTGTGTGCGTGCACGCATGTTTGCATTCATTCAATCTTGACATCAGCAAAAAGCGGACAAAAGGATGCGGGCGCGGGCGGATGATGCGCTGAGTTGCAAACGGGGAGGGGTGGCAGTGGTTGCACTTGGTGTGCTGCTGGTTGCTTATCGAGTCGCCTGTGCCCTGTGCATGCGCACGTCATTCGTTCCGGACGAGTACTGGCAAGCAAACGAGGTGTGTGTGTGTGCATGCGTGTGTGTGCATGCGTGTGTGTGCATGCGTGTGTGTGCGTGTGTGTTCTATGTCTCTGTGTGTATGAGTTGTTGATGATGCATTGCTCATACCTTTCTCGCTGGTCTTTGGTAGGGTGGGGCCAGCTTCTATGGAACACATCCTTGGTCGTGGTATTGGTTTCAGGTACATTTGCGCACATGCACACAAACACACACACATATGTGTTTGCATGTGTGTTGTAAGTGGGATCTCGCTGCGCTCGAAAGGGCACGTGCACTTGCGGCGGTAAATCGGCTTGCCCTTTGCTCCCACATTGTGTGCAATTCCACAATGAACACGCCACGCCACCACGCCGACAGGGTTTACCGGTAGTGCTGGGTGTGCTGTATGTTGTCCTTCCCATTGGGCTGATCCTTCTGCAGCGAAACGGTTGGCAACAGCACATCCACTTCACACATGTGCACGAGTGGGGATGTTGGTGTTGTTCCTCATCACACACGTCAGTGTCGGTCTTGGCTCTTCATTACCATGCAATCCGCATTGAAGAAACCCCACTCAACCTTCACACTCACACACACACACGCACATACACACACACATATACACATTGGTTTGAGCGTAGGTGTGCGCACGCGACCGCTGTGGCCGCTTGTTGTTGCGTGTGTGTATGTGCTGGTATTCAGCCAACTCCCGCACAAGGAGTTTCGGTTCGTCTTTCCCGTCATCTACCTCGTCTTGCCGCATGCAGGCCTCATCCTCAAACATTGGTTTGTGTGTGTGTTTGTCTGCGTTTGTCTGCGTTTGTGTGTGTGTGTGTGTGTGTGTGTGTGTGTGTGTGTGTCTGTGTCTGTGTGTGTCTGTGTGTGTGTGTGTGTGACTGTGTGTGTGTGTGTGTGTGTTTGTGCGTGCATGCGTGCGTGCGTGTACCTGTCCTTTTTGCCCTCGCCTGTGTTTCTGTACTGCCGGGCTTGCGCATCATCCCGAGCCTGCATCTCCCTCTGCGACGCTTCTCACGTTGGAACCCGCTGTTTGGCAGGCGCAAGCATGCCCGCGTTGTGGTGTGGACTGCGCTGGTCATTAACATCCCGGTTCGTTGTTCTTGTCATCACCACCACCACCGCCTTCATCATCACTGTCATCAGCATCGGAAAACAATGCGTGCTTTTCGTACTGCTCATCTCCGCTGATGTTGCTCACATGGGTCACAATGCAACCAACCACACATACACACACACACACACGCACGCACGCACGCACGCACGCACGCACGCACACACACACACACACACACACACACACACACACACACACACACACACACACACACACACACACACACACACACACACACACACACACGTGTACCGTGCAGGTGATTGTGTACACGCTGCGTGTGCACCAGGCCGGGCCAGAAGCTGTGATGCATTATCTTCGCCACCAACACACGCTGTACGGTGAAACGACGATACAGTTCAGCACCTCTTCCACCACACAGCCGCACCAACTCTCTGTTCTCTTCCTCACAGACTGCCATCCAACTCCCTTCTACAGGTTGGCATGCGCACAGTGTGTGTTGTGTGTGTGTGTGTGTGTGTGTGTCTGTGTGTGTGTGTGTGTGTCTGTGTGTGTGTGTCTGTGTGTGTCTGTGTGTGTCTGTGTGTGTGTGTGCTCTGTATAATCTCGCTGTGCCATCTCGCTGTATAATCTCGCCCTTTCTTCTTTTTGGTTTGCTGTTCTCACGTGTACTGTCATCGTGCACCACAACGTGTCACCGCCATGGCCCTCTCATTGCCATGACAGCTACATGCATCGCAACGTGACGATGGTGTTTGCTGAATGCCCGCCCCCTTCGCTGGGCCCAAACGAGAGCGATGCGTTGCACGCTGACCCGCTCGCCTGGCTCAACGCCACCTTCCCGCCGCCATCAGCAACACCATCGCCACCGTTTCCCACAGCACCGCATGTGGGCGCGCAATCGCCGACGTTGTGGTCGCTGCCACGCTTCATCGTGGCATATGCGGATGTGCTTGGCGTACAGGCCCGCCCCTGGCTGGAGCAACACGACTACCGGCCCGTCTACTGCGTTGATCACGCCCACTTTCCGCAGTCTGATCGCGACGGCCGCATCATGTGCGTGTACACACGCGCACAGCAGACAGCACCGGCCAAAGCACGAGCAGGCAATGCGGAGACGCACGTGTGGGTGGAGTTGTGATGCGACCTTACTTGCGCACGAGCTGACTCGTGCAAGGGTTGCACGCAAGATGAGAAGGAAAGCTTGAGGCACGCACGCATACATGCATGCATGCATGTATGTACGGCGGCGGCTACGTTACATCCCCAGCAGGGTCTTGTTTGCTTGCTTAATTGGCACACGGAAGATAGACAATAATATGCACGAGCCAAGAAAGATGCATAGTCGTATCGTGTATTGTGGAATAACACATGTGCTGTTGGAGTTCAATAGTGACGAGGGATGCAGGCAGGCAGGCGTGTGGGTTCTGTCACAGGATGAGACGAGTATTGCTTGCAGGCACATGTTGTCGCCAAAACCTAAACGAAACACGAAGGGTGGGGGCAATAACAGAAAGCACGCTTTCAAAAGATGCATGCATGCATGCAATTGCGTGTGCAAAAGCACACACAACACACACACACACACACACGCACGCACACACACACACACACACACACACACACACACACACACACACACACACAACACACACATACACACAAATGCACATGGGCGTGTGTATGGCACGACACGGCAGCAAGTTGACAGGTCACGCTGTGCTCTGGTTGGCGGCTGCGCCAGTGGTGTCCTGTGTGGGCGAGGGGGAGAGGGGAAAGTCGTCAAAGAGCGGAAAATCAGCGGCAAAGTCCGAGTCAAGAAGCGCAGCCAGCTCGTCGCTCTCCGTGTTTCCGCCCGCCACTGGCGCCAACGCCGCTTCCTCAGGCATGGTGACGGGGGACAGCGCGGGCGCAAAGACAGACGACATGCCAAGCGTGTTGATGTTGCGGCTGGAAGTGAAGCTGGGGATCATGGGGATGGTGTCGGCCACACCCCCACCATCAGTGACGCTGGCGGTGCTGTATGCGCTTGCCTGAGCTGCAGAGCTGGTGTTGGTGTTGTACATATTGCTGTTGTTGTTTGTGGTGAAATTGGTGGCGGCATTGATGCTGGTGTTGGTGTTGGTGTTGGTGTTGGTGTTGATATCGGGGTTGGGGGTATTGGCGGTGTTGGTGTTAGTGTGGGGGGTGTTGGCCGACTGGAACACGAGCGGCGGCAGGGCGTTGGTGTTGTTGTTGGCGGCACTGGAGGATGGGGTTGGCGAGTCGAGAGGGGAGAGGGAGAAGGGGCTCTCACCATCAAATGGATTAATGAGCGGCTGGTTCAATTCTGACGACTCAAACGACAACAGCCACGGCTCTGCAAGCTGCGATTGTTGTTGTTGTTGTTGTTGTTGTTGTTGTTGTTGTTGTTGTTGTTGTTGTTGTTGTTGTTGTTGTTGTTGTTGTTGTTGCTGTTGTTGTTGTGGTTGTCTAATGGCGTTTGCGTTTGCGTTTGCCGCCATGTGTGGCGCGAGAGCAAAAGCATCCTGGCCCGTGGGTAAGATGATGCCAAGCTGCAGCAGCTGTGCAATGAGTTGCGGCGACAGCTGTTGCAGGGTCGACAGCGAAATCTTTGTGTCCCCATCCGCCATGACTAGCCCCGCCGGCTGCTGCTGTTGCGGTGGTTGCGATTGTTGTTGTTGTTGTTGTTGCTGAAGGCTTGCGGCAGAGAGAGAGGGTGCCATGGTGTTTGACGGAAACTCAAACCTTCCCTGTCGCTGTTGCTGCCGTGGTTGCTGCTGCTGTTGTGCGGTGGTCGTGGCTGCGGTGGCGCCGCTGGTCAACGACTGCAGCAACACATCGGAGGGCGACATGGGCGTTGATGGAAACGCAGACGCGGAGGTGAACAGCGGGGGCAGGCCACTGCTCGACAAGGGGGGCGCAGATGCCAAACACGTTGGTATCGCCGTTGTGCCGGCTGCTGCTGTCGACGACAACGATGCGGACGCATGTGATGCGGCCTTTGTGCTGCGGCCTCTCCTCGAACGCTTCTGGTCGCTGGCAGCCGCAGCGGTGGTGGCGTCTGCCTGGCGACCTTGTGTGCTGGATGCAGTGGATGAGCCGGTGCTGGCGCGGTTCTGCTTTGCAGGGGTGGGTGCGACAGCTCGAGCGTAGGGGATGCCGACGCACAGCTGCTTCACGCGCTCGGGGTCTGCGTTGTGCCCCGTCTTGAGGTGCTGCTTCAGGCCCGGCTTTGTCTTGAACGGTTTGGAGCAGAGCGGGCAGGAGAAGTGTCGCGCGTCGTCGTGCGTGCGCTCGTGCATGCGCACGTGACTGGACGTGATAAACGACTTGCCGCAGATGGAGCACGAGTATGGCCGCTCGCCCGTGTGGGTGCGCAGGTGCACCTTGAGGTCGCTCATGCGCGCGTGCTTCTTGCCGCAGAAGCCGCAGGAGAAGGGCTTCTCGCCGGTGTGGATCTTGCGATGGCGCGTGAGGTGGCTCTTCTTGGTGAAGGACTTGTTGCACTTGTCACACACAAACGGCTTTTCCCCCGTGTGGGTGCGCAGGTGCACGACGAGGTCCGATCGCCGCGAGTAGTCCTTGCCGCAGGCGTGGCAAACGTGCTTGCCATCGCTGCTGTCGTCTTCGGTGGCGTTGGTGCCACTGCTGCCGTTGCTCTTGCTGTTGGTGTTGCCGTTGCTCTTGCTGTTGCTTTTGCTGCTGGTAGTGTTGTGAGCGGTGTTGAAGGAGCTGCCGTTCAGTGCAAACGCAGCGCCGTTGATGGTCGACGGCGACAGCAGGCTCTCCACCTTTGTAGTTGCTGTAGCTGATGGGGAAGTCGGCATGCCAAACAGCTGTGTATGTTGTAGTTGCGAGGTGGAGGGAACGCGGTGGGGCCCACGATTATGCATGCACTCTGCATGCACTGAATGTGAGCAGTTCGGGGGGGGGGGTGTTGCTGGGTGCAAGGCTCGCTGGCTTGCTAACTTGGTTGTTCAGGGAGGAAGGGAAGGGAACGGATGGAAGCAAGGAAGGCAAGGAAGGCAAGGAAGGCAAGTAAGGCTGAAAACAACCAAAACAATGTCAAACAAAAGGTGTGGGAGGCTAATCAGAGATCGGTTTCAGGCCCAGCTGTTGTTGTTTGGCTCATGGGAGAATGCATCCAAGTGTGCGTGGCTGAGGGAACACACACATACACACACGCAAACGAAGCAGGAGCAACGCCAGCGCAGCCACGGACGAGGCTGATGATGTGATGTGATGATAGCGCTGAGATGAGCGAGGCGACAACGCGAGGGGTGTGCAAATGGGTGTAAGATTGAATGCTGGCGGGTGGCAGGCGCATTCGATTGCGTGGCCGTCTGGTCGCAGCACTGTCAAGCAAACAAGGGCCATGAAGCAAGAACAGGAGAGAGAATACCAGCAGACCTGTTGCAGGAAACAGGTGGCGCTCTGTCTCTGCTTTGTTGCTTTTGGTTTCTTCTGGTTGGGTGGAGGAAGGGAAAAAAAAAAAGAAGAAAAATTTGAAGTTAAAAGTGCATGCGATCAAAGGTTGGGCACGCTGACGTCATTTTTTGTGAAGCGAAAGGGCGCAGAGCATTCTTTGAAGATGCCAGCAAATGCTCGTCAATCAAAATGACGTCGGAGACCCCACAAAAACGAGCTTCAAGGTTTTGCGCAGTGGGTAAAACCTCATAAACCACTCGTGGCAAAAAAAAAAACAACGAGCAAAACGGAACGAGCGCGCCAAGCACAAGGAGCAGACGTTGTTGTGCCTGTTGTTGTTGTGAGACACAAGTGCAGAGGACGAGAGGAAGCAGCGTAGTTGACGAAGCATAGCGTCATGTCTGAGGCGTCGCTGGTGCCGAGCATGGAGGCCCGGCGGAAACAGGCGCAAAAGAATGCCGAGCAAAGGAAAGTGCGCCAAGACTTCCGCAACATCCTCCGAGACATTGACGGTGTGTACATGTGATGTGATGTGCGTGATGTGTGTGCACGTGTGTGTGTGTGTGTGTGTGTGTGTGTGTGTGATGTGTGATGTGTGATGTGTGATGTGTGTGTGCATACGTGTGTGTTTACTGACCATCGAGACCGCTGTTTCGATTTTGGGTGCAGAGCGACAGGAGGATCTGAGCGTGCCGGGAAACCCTCACTATCAAGAAGTGTTCAACAGATTCGATGCTCAGCGCAAGAACGGTCAGCAATCACTGTGTGTGTGTATGTGTGTGTGTGTGTGTGTGCTTTGTGCGATGATGCGGTTGTGCACCGCGTCGTGACGCGATTTGCCTGATGCGCATTGCAATATATGCAGTAAGCACCACAAGGGAGGGCCTTCTCGAGACACACGCGCTGCTGAAGCTGTCAAAGATTGTCAATCGGCAGGTCTGTGCGTGCGTGTGCGTGTATGCGTGTGCGTGTGAGTGTGCGAGAGTGTGAATGTGAATGTGGGCAGGCGGATGGGTGTTTGCTGCTGTGATGGGAGAGGTCTTGATTCTCACTATGACCATCACTGCACGTGCATGACGCTCAGACGCAAGCGCTGGAGACAACCTACGTGCCACTGGACAAGGTTTCCTTTGCCGAGCAAGTGACACAACTCGCATTCAAAGTGTGTTAATTTGGTGGGAGTCATAGGGGGTGGTTTGTACATGTGTATGTGCGCGCGTGTGTGTGAGTATATGTGTGTGTGTGAGTGTATGCCTGTGTGTGTGTGTGTGAGTGCGAGCATGCACGTGAGTGTAAATGTACGCATGGTGTACGCCATGTTATGTGCCTATGATATGTGCTGCATCCTCCTCACGTCTGTGTTTGTGGTGCGGGTGTTTGATAGGGTGGTGCTCAGCCAGCGAAGCGTGCCAAGCTGGACTGGGCCGTCGTGGGTCAAGTTGCTTCCTCAATCGCACAGCCACTTCCCCTCGTTTCCATGATGTGCGTGGTGTGTGTTGTGTTGTATGTATGTGTGTGTATGTTGGTGTGTGTGTGTGCGTGTGTGCGTGTGCATGCATGTGTGTATGTGTGTGCTGCGGAACTTCCCTCCACAATCATGATCACCACCACCACCACCACCACCACCACCACGTGCACGTGCAGCGTTTTGGCAAGCTGCACGTATCTTTCCACCACTGCACACAACAGCTCAACAACTCAAAACCCCCCTACCCCCTCTTCTTCTTCCTTCCATTCAACCATCCCTGCATCAACACCTCCATGCCAGGTACGGCCCCTTGAGCATGGACCTGTCGAAACGCCAAGTCGCCAAGCCCACACAGCGCACCACATTCGACAAATCAAAGGCGGTCGTCCCTTCCTCTGTACGTGCCGTGTTTGTGGGGGAGGGGGTGTTGGTTCGCATATGCACACAGGCAGTGTTGTGGGCTGAGGAGTTTCCCTTTTGTCGTTGCTGTTACATGCTTCAACAGGTTGTCACCACACACAAGCACGTGCACACACACACACACACACACACACACACACACACACACACACACACACACACACACACACACACACACACACACACACATTCCATTGACGCGGTACCCTCGTTCAAACGCCTGTGAACAGAACTTGTCAGATCTTGAAAACGAGCAAGACTTGACGGCAGCACGCGTAAAAGAGGTCACAAAGTACCTCGGCAAGGTACATGTGTGCAATGTGTTTGTATGCGAACGCATGTGTGTGTGTGTGCTTGTTACTTTCTCACACACAGACACATGCACACACAGATACATACACGCCAACTCACCTTATCATGTACGGTGCGTGTGCGCAGGCGCTGGCTGCGTCGAAGCGGCGGCACCCGGAGCGGTACCCGCGCGTCGGCTACTTTGAGTTTCTTGTCAATCCGCGCGACTTTGGGCAGACGGTCGAGAACATCTTCCACTTTAGCTTCCTGGTCAGGGGGGGGGGGCTGTTTGTTTGTTTGCTTGTTTTGTTTGTTTGTTTGTTTGTTTGTTTGTTTGTGTCTGTTGTTGAAACACTACCGACATGAAGCACTCGCTTGTACGCTCATGTACTCCGAGTGATCCCTGCTTGCAGGTAAAAGACGGCGCCGTGGAGCTGTTTCTGGACGAAGCTGGCCTGCCCTGTATCCGTGAGTCCACAGCATGAGCAGAAGAGGGACAGCCGCAGGGTGAAGTAGAGGTGACGACACACACACGCATGTACACACACTCTCACTCTCACTCTCACTCTCTCTCACACACTCTCACACACACACACACACATGTACACATACGCACACATGTACACAGGCAAGCCGATGAAGCCAGCCCGCGGTGGTGCGGACAACGGCAACGGCAACGATGATGACGATGACGATGGAGCAGATGAGGGCTGGCACGGCGGGAACGCGGGGCCACAAGGACGCATCCAGCACGTCATGTCAATGTCGCACCAGGAGTGGAAGGCAATCATCGAGGTGGGGACTGTGTGTGTGTGTGTGTGTGTGTGTGTGTGTGTGTGTGTGTGTGTGTGTGTGTGTGTGTGTGTGTGTGTGTGTGTGTGTGTGTGTGTGTGTGTGTTCAGAACCCGGCTCTCTTTCCTTTCACTCACACATCACTCGCTTCCTTGCTTGGTCAGGCGTTCAACATCAAAAAGCCAATGCTGCCGCACAGGTACGAACACTGTGGTGGCTGCTCTCGCTTGCTGCGTCGTGTGTGCGTGTGCTGTTTTGTTGAACGCTGTCACTCACTCGCTCACACACACACACACACACACACACACACACACACACACACACACACACACACACTTACTTTTAGACAGTCAATTAGAAACCGCTTACGGGTGTGGCGGCGGATAGTGGGCTCGCCACTTTGAACATATTATCCTCTAAGAGGTGTGACAGTCTAAATTTCGTTCGCATCAAAGCCGCCCGGGAGAAACCTCACGAGTAGACTGTTTAGGGGTGTCGTATAGTTGGATGGTCCTTTAACAGAGCTTAGGGACTAGTTCTAATGGTGCTCACAAGACCGCAGTGTCATGCAAACGACGTCGTCGACTCACTCGCTCACACACACACACACACACACACACACACACACACACACACACACACACACACACATTTTCACTCACAGGAAACCATCATCGTAGCTGTTACCCCAAACACAACAACATATTCCCGTTATGTTAGACTGGCCCTTGCGTTGTTGCTCGTTCAAACTTAACGACTCAATACACACAGAACACCATTCGTTCGGACTGCAGTGTCATCTTCTCTCGGCTTGGTGTGTGTAATCCGTCTCGAGGTGGTGGAGACAAAACGAAGCAACGAAACAAACAAACAAGCAATGCTGGGCAAGCGTGACACAACAGGGGCATCTGCAAACAAACGCAGCAGCATTCGATTGGCCACAAGTGCACACATGCGCAACACGAAACAGCACAGGTACACAGCAAATTGGTGTGCGAGGGATGTCACAGTCACGATGAAAAGGTGGGGGTGGTGCGGGAGGGAGAGATGGGTTTAGACCTTGGGCAGGCCAGCGACGACCTGGGACTCAATGCCGCACTCGTCCGTGCCCTTCTTGATCCAAAAGAACCCGTCATTCCCCCAGCTATCGTTCCAGGAGTTGGCGACGATCCAGTAGTCGGTGCCGTCCTGGACACCCCAGCCGATGATCTTGATGGCGTGGCCACCAAGGGGCTGGCCCGAGGTGTGCTGGTACACGCCAGACTTGTAGGAGAGGAAGTCGCTGTAGACGGTGAAGGCGGCCTCAACGGGGCCGTTGGTCATGATCTCCGTGGCAATCTGGTCCACGCCGCGCACGCCGTACGAGGAGGCGCCAAAGTGCTTGTCGTTCGGGTACGTGACGTTGTAGCCCTGGCGGCAGGAGCGCTTGCAGGCAGGGGTGGGGACAATGTCGCCGCAGGGCTTGTACGGGCCGGTCGTGTGGTGCTCGCACTTGGCAAGGCTGTATGGCTGGCAGCCCTGGTTGGAGTCGTACTGGCCACCGGTGACAATGCCCTGGTTCTTCCAGTACTCCCAGGCAGCGGCAGGGTAACCACCGTTGCAGCCATCACCGCAGGTGAAGGTGCAGCACGTCAGCAGATCTGCGTGTGAGTGAGTGAGTGAGTGAGTGAGTGAGTGAGTGGGTGGGTGAGTGAGTGAGGGGAGAGGGAGAGGGGAGGGGAGACAGAGAGAGAGCGAAAGAGAGAGAGACAGGCAGAGAGATAGACAGACAGACAGATACAGGCAATGGAACGACGCCAATGCCACACATGAATACAAGAGCAGAAGGCGACAAAGCACAGGAAAAGGGCCGTGTGCCCACAAACAACAACAACAACAACAACAACAACAACAACAACAACAACAAACGCACCCTCGGCGGAGATGTGGGGGGTCTGGGCGCCCTTGCTGGCGATGCACGTGCGGTCGGTCATGGCCTCGACGGCGCCAAAGGCCCAGCAGCTACCGCAGTTGGCCTGATCGCGGACCTCCTTCACGCTGGGGCACATGCTGCCCCACTGGGTGCGGGAGTCGAACGAGGTGGGAAGATCGGCGGGGACCTCAACGTGCTTCACATCCAGCGTCACAGGGGAGCCCTCCAGGCGGGTACCCATCTGCTTGCGAATGTAGTCCATGGTCACGTTCACAAAGCGCTCGTTCACGCCGGCCTTCCAGCTAAAGCAACATGAACCATCAAAGGTGGTGGTGGTGGTGGTGGTGGTGGTGGTGGTGGGCACGACATGACGGCACGACGGCACGACGTGAGATGTGGATCAATCGCACCGACATTCATTTGCCAGTGAACACGGGCGACGTGCATGGCAAACCAGGAAACACGGTGGGCTGCAGCGCTTGATTGATGCCCGACTCACCCGACGTTGCGTGCGTTGATGTCATTGGCGATGCTCTCGAGACCAAGGATGTCGTGAGCAAAGCGGAGGGTCTTGGTGGGGACGGCGTTGGCCGCAGCCACACAGGCAAGGACAGCAACAACAACAGCCAGCTTCATCTTCGGGGGTTGGTTGCAGAGGAAATGGAGGCAGTGCTGCTGGTTTTGTGCTGCTGTGCTGTTTTGGGGTTTGTTTTGGAGGAGGGCGAAGGAAACGGACCCTAAACTCAGGGTCAGACACTCGTGGTCGTAAAGAGGCTGCGAAGAGGCTGCAAAGAAAGGGGAGCGCGCTTCCTCGCTTCACTTCACTTCAGTTGAACGCCGCAACGCAAGAACGCAGTGCTACTCGTGGCACAACAGGAGAACACAAGAACAATGTTGAAGGAACACGACTTGTGGGTTGTGTCACAGTTAAGGCACCACGGACAACTCAAGAAGAGAACACAACAAGGCGCTAAGGCGCCACAAGCAAAAGATCCAATCTTCCAAGGAACAAGGGGGCTGCAGTAGCCCCAGTCATGTCAAGCATCGCAGCCTAAGAGCCGGGTAGAGCTGCGAGCAGCTTTTCCTTCAGCTGCTGGAAGGTGGGGCGCTCCCTGGCCTCCTGTGCCATACATTCTTGCGCCAGGTTGCGCAACAGCACTTCCGCCGCTTCCTCATTGCCTGCACAACCAAAGCAGTAGGCATTGTGATGTTCTGGTATTATGAGGAGCTGGGGACAAGAGGTGCTGTGCTGTGCATGCACTGGGGTGCAGGACGGTGGGCTGGTAGGCAGGTAGGCTGGCAGGGGAGTGTTGAAAAAAGAAAAACAAAGAGCATACTAACACAGCGCAGTACAAACAGCATACACCACACACACAAGCACACATACAAACACACACACACACACACACACACACACACAAACAGCATACAAACACACACACACACACACACACAACTTCCACAACTCCTCCTCACCCCTCCAACCCCCAAACTCCTCTTCACCCCCGTCTCTTATCATCCCCTCCTCCCTTCTCACCTGAAGATGGAGGGAAGCGGAGCCGCTTGCCGGATGCAAGCAAGGATGCGAGGGTGGACAGCATCGGGCCGCAGAACCCGTCCCCAAACTCTTGCTTGATCAAGTCGGGTTTCCGCTGCGTCACAATCTCCCACAGCACAACCCCAAAGCTGAACACGTCGGCCTTGGTGTCGTACGCTGTCCCCGTCAGCGCCTCTGGCGCAGTGTACAGCGGCGTGCCAACAGCGGCTGTCATGGTCATGCTCATCGTCATGCCAGCCACCTCCTCGTCGTACGCAACATCGTCATTCACAGCAGCACCATCAGCCGCCGCCGCAAGCAGCATAGCCTGCGCTGCCTCTGAATCGCCACCACGTGACGACGACGCTGGTGTGGTCAACGACGATAACCCAGCCCCAGCCAGCACGCTTGAACTGCCATTACTGTCTTTGTCGTTGCCGCTGCTGCCTATGTCGTCGTCGTCGTCGTTGTCGTTGTTGTTGTTGCTCATTCTCCTGTCGCTGCTGTGATTGTGGGTGCCGGGGAGCCCAAAGCCAAGGCCAAACCAGCCGCCTCCGCCGCTGCGGTGTGGCCCCGCAGAATGCACCTGCTGTGAACTCAGGCGCTGGGTCACGGTTCCAAAGTCCGTGATCTTTGCCCGCAGGTTCGCCGACACCAGCACATTGCCGCTCTTCAGATCTCTGTGTATGATGGGGTGCATGCGTGCATTACGTTGTGTGCAGAATGTGTGCATTGAGTGCAGGCATATGGAAAAGAAAGGAGGGCGCAAGCAGGAAATAACATAACACACACACGCACGCACGCACATGTCACGCACGCACACTCACACACATACACAACACTCACGCACACGCACAGATCACACATGCACACACACGCATCACACACTCACCAACCCCCAAACCCCCCCCCCCCAACAAAACACGCAAGGTCACCTGTGGAGTTTGCCGAGGCTGTGGATAAACGCCATGCCAGATGCAATGTCCGCAGCGAGGCGTTTTTTCAGCGCCCACACAGTCAAGAGACCAGGCTGCACCGAGTGCCTGGTTGATGACACGACTGTGTAGTCATCCAAGTCCTCACTTGTCGGTGCAGCAGTTTCTGCGCTTGTGGAAGCGCTGGTGCTGTTGGTCTCTGCCAACACCTTTCGTAGGTTGCGCTGCAGCAGCTGGCGCAAGGATCCGAGCGCCATAAACTCCAGCACCAGAAATGGCGCGCCAGTCACCGGGTTTGTGCCAGCGCCAAAGAAGCGAACCAGGTGCGGGTGCCGCGTGCGCTGCAAGAACGCCACCTCCTTCTCAAACTCCTGCTGCGTCGCAGCGTCCAGGAACACGTTGCCCAGCTTCAGCACCTTCACCGCCACATGCACCGAGTCCCACTCGCCCTCCCACACGTCGCCGCTCGCACCACTGTCCAGCTCGCGGTACAGGTCAAGCTCCTCAAACGGAATGTCCCACACTGCCTTGAGCGCCAGCACCTCCGCGTCCTTCTCGGAGAGCAGCTGCATGTTGAGGGCGTGCTCGGCGCGCAACTGCTTGTGCCGGCGATACCAGCGGAACAGCGCAAACAGCACGCCTTGCAGCGCCAAGACACCGGCAACAGTGCCCAACGCAACGGCGAGGTGGTCAGATCCTTGCTCCTTGCACTCTGAGCCACGCAGTTCATATCCATTCGAGCACAAACAATCGAGGCCGAATCCCAGCTCGTATGATACAGTGCGGAAGTGCAAGGTGCGAATTGTCTCTGCCTTGACCTGACATGTCACAGGCGAGCCAATCAATGCCAGGGAAGGCATCTTCTCACGAGCTGGGATACGCACACGTTGATCTGTCGTGTAGACGGCGCGGGTGTTGGAGACAACAACCCTGGAGATTGCCGTGCTGATTCGCGTTAAGTGTGAAATCCACAGGTTATGGCTCAGGTCCAACAATTCAACCTCACTGAAGGCGAGACACTGCAACAAAAGTCGCTGAGCTTTGTCCAGTCTTTCCATCTCTGGCAGCTGCCAATTGCGTGCCACAACCGTCAGAGAACCCCAGTCTCGGCAGAGCTGACGCGTATTGGAAAGACGCGTGTGGCTCAAATCGAACACTTGAATGGAGGGAGCACGCAAGTCTTCCAAGCTTGCGCAGCCAGAGACATTGAGGACTTGGACCGGAGAGTAGAGCGCCACGGACTGAAGGTGAGTGTTGCGTGTGAGGAAAACGTTGTCAAACGTGTGTCCTTCGCACAGCTCAATATGCGTGTAGGCCGTGTTCTCCAGCCCGAAACTTTCAACTGAAGGGGCAAGAACGCTGCACAGGGTGTTGAGCTGGACAGCGTGGTTGTTCATGCCCGGCCATCCGAGATAAAGGGTTGTCAGCTGAAGGCGTGTCGACCGATCCAATCCAAAAAAGGGCTGCAAGTTGATGTTGCGTGCATCTACACGTCTCCATTTGAGTTGTGATCTCCCTGCCCCACGGCCGCCACCACTGCCTCTCGGAGAACCAATGTCCAGGGTTGCATCTTTCACGCTTGCGTGGGCAGTGAGCTCAAGCCACCACAACTCTTGCAGCTGAAGGATGCCGGTCATGTCAATGTTGGTCATCTTGTGATTGTTGAAGCGAAGCTCCTGCAACTGAGTGAGGCCCGTCACGTCTGGAACCTGCTCAAGTGGATTGTTGTCCAGGCGCAGGGATAAGAGGCGCGGAAACGATCGACGGGGAAACACTGTGAGCTTGTTGTTGCCGAGAGATAGGCGCTCCAGAGAAGGCATGTTCTGTAAAGCCGTGTTGGGGATGAATGTCAGTCTATTGTTGCTCACATGCAACGCTTGAAGGCGCGTCAGATTCCGGAATTACTCTGCTTCCAAGCAGTTTAAGCGATTGTGTTGGAGATGAAGCGACATCAATCCAGGAAACACGCGGCGAACGTGTACGCTGATACGCGTGATGAGGTTGTTGGTCAGCCAAAGGCGCGTCAGTTCTGGATGCAGCGGCGCGAACCATGCCTGATTGACCTCGGTGAGCACGTTGTTTCTGATTCTGAGCTCGCGAAGGTTTGTCAGAGGCGAGAACACGCCGCTTGGAAGTCGTGCCAGTCTGTTCCAATCCAAGAACAAGAATTTCAATGCTGAGGTTGCCTTGAACAACTTCGCTGGAAGGGAGCTCAGGACATTGTGGCTGCATAACAACCTCTCAAGTCGTGTTAAAGATGCCAGTAGTTGTGGTGGCAGCGTGCTGAGCTGATTGATTTGGAGCACGAGAACCCTCAGGTTGGTTGTTCGGCGGAACAGTGCCTCTGGCAAGGCGGTGAGGTCATTATGGCCAAGGCTCAAGCTGCGAAGTGACGTCAATGAGTCAAAAGCACGCTCGCGAATTGATGAAATGAGGTTGCGTCTCAAATTGAGGACTTGCAGAGAGCTCAGGTTCAAGAACATGTCGGGCGAAAGCTCTGTCAGTTGGCTGTTGCGAATACGCAGGTGCACGAGCTTGTGCATGGCGTTCAACAAGCTGGGGTCCACTGTCCGCACGCGCGTGCCCTCCAGCGTGAAGCGGGTGACCTGGTGTGCCAACACGAAATGCGGCTGCGTATTGTTCTCGCGTTCCATGAGGCGTATCGTCTTGCTATCACGGATCTCGATTTTTAGAATACTCATCAGCGGGTTGAAGGCATTGCAGAAGAATTCTAGCCCAAGCAGGCCTGTGACGTTCACACGCTGGACTGTTGTGCACTGTGTGTGGCTCAGTACCCATTCCAAATCGGTGTTGTGCACGGTGCCCGCGATAACCAAGGCACGCGGCTGCAATGAGTTGCAGAGTTGAGCTGCGGCAGTGGCAGCTTCCGAGCTGGGTTCGATCTCCTCCAGCAGGGCTGTGGCGTCGTTTGGTGCATCAAATGCAATGGTCAACGTGCCGCCAGCGATGGTGTCTTCAGAAGCGGGCACCGTGCAATTGCCTTTGATGATCGCTGAAGCGGTGCAGCGGTCAAAGACAAAGTCCGCGGGGGGCTCTGCTTCTGCCACAACGTCTCTCCGCCGCCGCTGCTGTTGTTGTTGACGCTGATACTGCTGGGTAAGGAGAGGGAAAGGCGAGGCATGTTGCAGCGGAAGAGCAGCTCGTGCGACAGCCTTGTGGATGGCGCTGCTGTTGTCGTCGGTGTCTTCTCCTTGCCCTCCTTGCTGCTGCTGGTGTTGTTGGTGTTGTTGTTGTTGGCAGTGGGCGTTGATGACGCGCTGCAACGCATGCAAGTGCGCATGCATGGGGAGCTTGTCGCCGTTGTGGTCTGCAACCACCTCCTCCTGCGAATTCTCCTCCTGCGTTTCCTCTTCGCTCCTTGTGGTCAAGAGAATTGCCTCCGTGACGACCTCAAGGGCAACTCGGGCGTCGTGGCAGATGTACAAGTCTTTGGCACAGCCAGTGGGAATCCACTGCGCAGCGTTCTCTGCTGAACATGCAAGGCCTGCGGTAAAGGCATTGTCCAGTGCGTGCGTTTGGGACATCCATGACTGCGACTGTTTGTGCGTTCTTGGTTGCGTTGTCATAGATCGTGGAAGTGGACGATGAAACGCAGGATCCCTCAGCTCAGCAGTGGGATGTAAACCATTGCCACGCTGCGCCCTGTGCGCTCTGTGGGGCAAGGAGTCGTTTTGGTGCGCTTGTTGTTGCCGTTTTGCGGAGGACGCCGAGGCCACCATCACTAACAGGAACAAAAGAAGGAAGGTTGTCCATTGTGAGGCGCCGGCAACGCCTGCCGTTGTCGGCAAGCGTCTACCACGCATCATTGCCGTCTGGTGGGTGGGAGAGACGGAGAATAGGAGTGCGTCTGAGGAGGTCAGTAGAGCAGTAAGTAGGTCGAGGTGAGTGGAGGAGGTGAGGAGGTGGAGATGAAAAGGAAAGAACTGCAGAAGGAAGGGAACAACACAACTGCTGTCCTTGTGCTTTCAAGCAACAAGCAAGCATTTTGTTTTGCCAAGGATGTGGAAGATTAGCGGGCATTTTCATAGAATTATCTGACTGACATCTTGTGATGTCGCGTTACGCGGCTGAGCTCGGGTTGCTTGGCGAAGGCGTGCGAGGGCGGCGAGTGCGCCGCACCGTCAACACCAACCTCCTCAATGGCTTCGTCCGGCAGACGGAGACGCACAACAAGGTCTGCATGTGCGAGGCGCGTGTGCTTGTGATGTCGGTCGCTGCCGTTGGGGGGGGGGGGGGGTTGTCGGAGCGTCATCTTTCGCGCCGCTCATGTGTCACCGCGCTTCTTTGCAGATGCTGGAAGAGCAAGTCATGTGGGAGGAATGGGAACGGCAGAAGAAGGAGCAGGGACGAGACGCTGCGAAGAGCGCATCTATGGCTCAGCGGACAGAGCCGCGAGGTCGCGACACAGTCACCCACTCTGCACGGTAACACCAGTGGATGCATGCGTGTGTGCGTGCGTGTGCGTGCGTGCGTGTGTGTGTGTGTGTCGGTGGGTTATGCTCAATGCCACCCGCACACACACCTTCACACACACGCACGTGCTCACACCTGTGTTGGTTTCACAGGTCGACCGGTCGCCTTCGAATGGATGACGCGCCACGGACTCAGCGAGACGTTTCACGCCGCTTTGACACAGAAGACGATGCGCCTAATCGGTCAGACAAACTGGTTTACATGTGAGGTGGCAATACCCGACTCTGCATATGTGTTTTGTGTGTGCCTGCACGACATGATTGCTCATGTGCCTGAGCTGGGGAGTGGGTCATGATACAGATGGGGCCATGCTGGCTTCAAAGAACTCTACCCAGAAGCATTCCCACGCACTGCAGGTGCGTGCGTGTATGTGTGTATATGTGTGTGCATATGTGTGCGTGTGTGCGTATGTGCGTGCGTGTGTGCGTGTGTGCGTATGTGTGTGTTCGTGTGTGCGTGCGTGTGTGCGTGTGTGTGTGCGTGCGTGCGTGCGTGCGTGTGTGTATGCGGATGCATGTGCAAGCTAAAGTGGAAGTACATTCACGCCATCCGCTTTCCCCCTCACCTTTCCTTCCCATGTCTCTGCTCTTGCACTCATTCCCCACCGTATGCAGTAGGATCAGATGACAGGGCGCAACCGTCTCGCACTGCCGCCGCCATCGCCCGGCGCGGCCACGTCGCCCGCAGGTATGCGTCCTGGCGCGCTGCTGGCTGTGCCTCCCGCTGATGCTCACGACACACTCCTGCATAGCTGATCCATTCTTGTCCCATTGCGCACTCGCGCTGCAGGCATCGACGTCGGCACAGCACAAGCGCTTCGAGCTCCGACAGCAGCAGTGACAGCAGCAGTGACAGCAGCAGTGACAGCAGCAGGGATGAGAGCGACGAGCATAGGGAGCGTGAAAGAAGAAGAAGAAGAAGAAGCGGCAGGCGGACGAGGAGCAGGAGTAGGAAGAAGAAGAGAAGCAGCACAAGCCGCAGCCGAAGCCGAAGTCGAAGCAGGGTCAGCGGTGATGATGATGGCACGGAAGCGTCGGAAGGACGGAGTAGGAGGATGAGGAGCAAGAGAAGAGGGGGAGACAGGGGGCATGAGAGCAGGCAGGAGGAAGTGGCGGTGGCCGAACACGAGGCGAGCAGGCGCGATGGTCGCAAGAAGCACAAGCAGAAGGAGAAGAAAAGGAAGAAGAAGAAGAAGAAGAAGTCGTCCTCCAAGCGAGGGGAGAAACGGCAAAGAGAGAGGGACTGACCCACTCACTGACCCATTCACCGACTGGCTCGCTGCCTGTGGCGCGCCATCATCATTAAACGAAACACACCGTGGAAGTGGTTGAAAGCACTGCAATCAACACAACACATGTCAGCACCACACGCACCAAAGTATCTCGTTCATTCTCTTCTGCACAAAATCCAACAACCGCACACATGGCAGCGAGATACGGCCTGGTTGACAAGTGAGTTGACGCACACACGCGTGTTGTGTGGAACATGTGTTGTGAGGAACGTTGGGCAGAGTGGGGCGGAGGTGATGAATGCAGGGCTCGTGGTTTGCTTGTGCACTTGATAAGAGCGACATCCTGTGCATGTTGGGTTCTCATCTCAACCTCCCCTTCTCGCTCTCTCTCGCTCTTCTTTCGCTCCCTGTGTGTGTGTGTGTGTGTGTGTGTGTGTGTGTGTGTGTGTGTGTGTGTGTGTGTGTGTGTGTGTGTGTGTGTGTGTGTGTGTGTGTGTGTGTGTGTGTGTGTGTGTGTGTGTGTGTAGGTACCAGCTGCTGGTGCGTGCTCGCATCAAGACCAAGGACGTGGCGTGGCTTGGCGCTGTTGCAGACCTGCCTCCCCTTGACCTTGATGCCTTGCATGCGGCCAGTGCTTCGACACAGTCTCAGCCCATGCCAGCACACGACAAGCGCCACGAGCTTCTGGAAAGGTGTGCCATGTGTTTGTTGTGTGTTGTGTGATGTGTTTGTTGTGTGTTGTTTGTTGTGTGTTGTGTGATGTGTGTGTGTGCTTGTGTGTGTGTGTGTGTGTGTGTGTGTGTGTGTGTGTGTGTGTGTGTGTGTGTGTGTGTGTGTGTGTGTGTGTGTGTGTGTGTGAGATGTGTTCGACAGCAACGCAGTGCACGCACGGGTTGTAATATCCATGCGCTCTCTCATATTTCCTCGTGCAGCGCATTCTTGGAAGAGGGCAACCAAGCAGTGCTCAGGCTCACCCACGAGCCCACGGGCCTTCCCGGCTTTGAAGAGTAAGTGTGCGCCTTCATGTTAATTAGGATGTGCGCACGCGCATGCGTGTGTGTATGTATGTGTGTGCGGATGCGCACAAGTCTATTCTGTGTCTCTCTCGTGTTCACACACACACACACACACACACACACACACACACACACACACACACACACACACACACACACACACACACATATTTGTGTTGCCATTCCCTTCCTCACCCCCTCACCCTGTGATCCGTTTCATCAGGTACAAGAAGAAGATTGATGATGTGATGGCAAGCGACGACTTCAAGCGTGCACTCAAGGATATGCAAAACATCACCAGCGACACAGACGTCCTCAAGGCAGCCATTGAGCACACAAAGCCAAAAGTCGAGGTACAAATGTGACATTCGTGCGTGCGTGCGTGCGTGTGTGTGTGTGTGTGTGTGTGTGTGTGTGTGTGTGTGTGTGTGTGCGTGGCGTGTGTGTGTATCATCCATGTGCACGAATGCTGTGCCCATGCACAGCCGCAACACTTGCACATCTCCCTCGTGTATCTGCTGTTGACATCAACCCCCCCCCCCTTTTCTCCGCTCGTTCTTACCTCCTCATCAGGTGAAGACGCAGGAGTTTCTGGAGCAGCTCCGTGCTCAACTTGACGCATCGCCGCTGCCACCGCAACACAGACACCAGCACAAGCAGCAGCAGGGCGCGAGCCAGTTTGTCCAGTCCACAGCGCGCGACTTTGGCAAGCTGAGCAAGTAGTTGTGTGTGTGTGTGTGTGTGTGTGTGTGTGTGTGTGTGTGTGTGTGTGTGTGTGTGTGTGTATGTGTGTTTTGTTTGTTCTCGGTTGATGGTCAGGTCGTCTATTGGGGGGATGCCCCTTGCTTGTGCGTGTGTTGTTGATGAACGAGGTTGTGTGAATAGAGAAGCGAGCATAGGTGTGTGGCAAAAGCAACGGCAGTGACAGGAAAAGCAACGAGGAAAGGAGGAGAGTCAACGAGCACAACAAACACAGCACGGTCAACAAACACGCCAAGGATCAACTAGAAAGGCGGAACAACGACAGAAACAAACACGTGTGTGTGTGTGTGTGTGTGTGTGTGTGTGTGTGTGTGTGTGTGTGTGTGTGTGTGTGTGTGTGTGTGTGTGTGTGTGTGTGTGTGTGTGTGAAAACAGCAGAAAATGAAACATATTGTAATCAAAGAAAAAATATTACTATTGTGCAATAACTCTAGGGGCGGGGGCAGCAGATGTGGAGGTTGGGTTGTGGTGGTGGGAATTTATCCTGCACTTTTGTTAAAGACTAGCATGAAGAAATAGTTAGAGTTCATCGCTGTGTAAGGTGCCATATCTTAGAGCTTCCCTAAGAGCGAGGAGAGACATATAGAAATACGCGCAACGGTACGCATGATGCGGTAGTACAGTATTCTTTATTTTTATTTTTTATGTAATGAAG